>NW_026943819.1:3687500-3860000 GCF_035594765.1 Anolis carolinensis
TGTATGCTTGTTTTATATCTGTGAGCTGCCCCGAGTCCCTCTGGGGAGATGGTCGTGGGGTATAAAATAAAATAAAATCTGGGTAGATGTCCAGAAGTCGAAGCGCTGTTGGGGGAACAGGAACAGAGACTGTTAGAAGTGACAAAGTATCAACACTTGTATATAAAGAAACTAGTTTTGCCCAGCCACGCGTTGCTGTGGCTTATGGAAATCCTTTGTTGGCCAGGTGGAATAGCAGTGAATAGCCTTGCAGTCTCAAAGCCTGGCCGTTTTCTGGAGTAGCTGGAGCTGTTTGTTGTCCCATCCGGGAGATAAGGCGGTATATAAATAAAGTTTATTATTATTATTATTATTATTATTATTATTATTATTATTATTATTATTATTTTATGACACAGCAAACAAGATAGATATGCTGGATTTCATATCACAAAATCACAAATCGAACACTTCCCAAGTGTCTAGGACTGTGTGATGTATTTTCGGATGATGTGTGCAGATCTCAGCAGGGTGGCCTTTTGCAGTTGGCAGATCGTAATTTTGTCAATGTCTATTGTTTCCAAATGCCGGCTGAGATCTTTTGGCACGGCACCCAGTGTGCCCGTCACCACCGGGACCACCTGCACTGGTTTCTGCCAGAGTCTTTGAAATTCGATCTTGAGGTCCTGATAGTGGCTGAGTTTTTTCCTGTTGTTTTTCGTCAATGCGACTGGGATGGCGACATCAATGATCCAAACCTTTTTCTTTTCCACAACTGTGATGTCTGGTGTGTTGTGTTCCAGAACTTTGTCAGTCTGGATTCGGAAGTCCCACAGTATCTTTGCATGTTCATTTTCCAATACTTTTGCAGGTTTGTAATCCCACCAGTTCTTTGCTGCTGGAAGGTGGTACTTATTATTATTATTATTATTATTATTATTATTATTATTATTATTATTATTATTATTATTATTTTCTACCTTCTAATCCAGTGGTTCTCAACCTGTGGGTCCCCAGATGTTTTGGCCTCCAACTCCCAGACATCCTAACAGCTGGTAAACTGGCTGGGATTTCTGGGAGTTGTAGGCCAGAACATTGGGGACCCACAGGTTGAGAACCACTGTTCTAATCTGTCTGGTGTTCATCTATCTCCTTTCTCTTTCGTGTGAAATGTGATAGAATTTTCCAATGATCAAGGGCCATAGTGGTGGGAATAACCTCTCAAGAGGAACACACAGAAGGTATTTCTCTTTCTGTTCCATCTTTAAAACATGGCACCATGAGACTGTACTTTATAGGGTCAACTAAGGTTTTCCCAAATAAACCCATTCAATCCCAAGGTTGGGTTTTAGCAAAGAAGAAGTACTCTTGTTGGGGCTTAGTGAGTCCCTAGTATCTTTTCACTCAATTAGCCACTAGAGATAGGAGATCCAAACTATTATTTATTTATTTATTTATTTATTTATTAGTGACATTTATATCCCGCCCTTCTCACCCCGAAGGGGACTCAGGGTGGTTTACAAGTATATATACATACAATATATTATATTATACTAGCTATGCCCGGCCACGCGTTGCTGTGGCGTTGTCTGGTGGTATTGGTGAGAACTTGTTGAGGTAGTGATGGTATTGAATGTCTGTTGTATGGTTATCTTTATGTTTAGTATGCATTTGGTTGTTTGTGTACTGTGAAAGTGGTGAGGGTAGAGGGGGTCTATGTCCCTGTGTAGTATTGTATAGTATTTATACGTTGTCCATGTGTTGTGAATGCTTGGATTGTGTCCTGCTGCATAGTAGAAAGGATTGGGCTGGATGGCCCTTAGGGGTCTCTCCAAACTCTTGTACCTGTCCCCTGGGCTGAGTGGGTTGCTAGGAGACCAAGTGGTTGGAACTTATCCTTCTAACTGGCAGCAATTGGATAAAAACAATTATTCCTCTCCCTCTAATTAGGACTTTATTTTTCTTTTCTTTTTGTTGTATCAACCTAGAGCCGTGGATGATGGGTAGTGTTGTCAAATTTCGAGATTGGGGGGCCTGTAGTTTTGTTGTTTTGTGGGTCGCCGTGATGCCATCACTCTTTTATATATATAGATGACTATATTGCAATATTATTAGTAATATTGCATGTAATATAAATATACAATTATAATAGTGAATAATAATAATTATTATTACATTGTATTACATCATAATTGGGGCCCTTGGTGGCAAGTGCGTTAAAGCGCTGAGCTGCTGAACTTGCGGACCAAAAGGTGCCAGGTTCAAATCCCGGGAGCGGAATGAGCACCCGATGTTAGCCCCAGCTCCTGCCAACCTAGCAGTTCGAAAACATGCCAGTGTGGGTAGATCAATAGGTACCGCTCTGGTGGGAAGGTAGCGGCGCTCCATGCAGTCATGCCAGTGACCACATGACCTTGGAGGTGTCTACGGACAATGCCGGCTCTTCGGCTTAGAAATGGAGATGAGCACCAACCCCCAGAGTTGGTCACGACTGGGCTTAACGTCAGGAGAAAACCTTTATCTTTACCTACATCATAATATTATTATTAATATTACATGTATAACTAGACCTTTATTTCTGACCGGAACAAAACTGAGAATGACCAGCAAAAAAAGAAATGTGCCACCAGAACCCTTCAGTCCCTTTCTCTTCAGCCGTCCTCCTTTCTAGCTTGCGGGTCATCAAGCCCTCCTCTTGAACCTTTCCCCCACTTTCATATCTTCTCAGTCGCCTCTCTAAGACTCTTGCTGTGCTCTGTTTTGTCTAGCAGAAACTGACAAAGTGAGCTCAGATCAAGCATGGGTTTCTTCAGCCCTCCAAGTGTTTTGGACTTCAACTCCCACAATTCCTAATAGCTGTTAGTCCAAAACACCTGGAGGGCTGAAGAAGCCCAAGTCTGGCTTAGATCCTCTTCTCAAATCCTCCAATTCTCCCATCCCACCTGTGTCAATCTTCCTTTTTAACCTTCTTAAGATATCATTCTGATACAATTCACATTTATAAAATGTCATCCTCTTCACTCTTAATCTACTCTTTCATCCCAAATTAAAAAAAAACCCAAATTCCAAATTTATTTAATGCTTAAACCATAGGTCTTTCGCATGCAAGACAAAACAAACAAATACAGTAGAGTCTCACTTATCCAACATTCGCTTATCCAACGTTCTGGATTATCCAACGCATTTTGGTAGTCAATGTTTTCAATACATCGTGATATTTTGGTGCTAAATTCATAAATACAGTAATTACAACATAACATTACTGTGTATTGAACTACTTTTTCTGTCAAATTTGTTGTTAAACATGATGTTTTGGTGCTTAATTTGTAAAATCATAACCTAATTTGATGTTTAATAGGCTTCTCCTTAATCTCTCATTATCCAACATATTTGCTTATCCAACGTTCTGCTGGCCAGTTTATGTTGGATAGGTGAGACTCTACTGTACACAAAAGCCAGTATAAAACATGCCATTAAAACCCTATATAAATCATTAAAACATTAAAATGCTGCAAATATCAATGTCAGGATATGCCCTTCAAATACTACATATTTCATGGATTAGCACCAACATAATTAAAAACAAGATAAAACCAAGTAAGTACAGCATTATTAAAATCCATTTACCCCATTTCACCCCATTTGTCTTTCTCTCAAAGGTCTAATCTTGGAGTTGAGATTCCTCATGCAATAAAGGAAATTCGTGTGGCACAATGTGGAGGTGAGTTGGAGTTCCTCATTTTGGCCACAATTTGGGTGGCAAGCCTTCAAACCAGCAAGATCAATGCTGTATTTACTTGAAAAGATGGAGTTCATGGATGGCTGAAGATATCTTTTATAATAAGATTTGATACCTATACATTTCTCTCTCTTCTCATTGACTCTTGCTTCCTTTTTCCAGGCAACCAGACCAAGGCAAGTGAGAAATGTAAGTTTGGGGTGAGCTCCCCATCTCCCAGTGGCTTCGTGTGGCAAAACCAGTGGTATCCTCTCTTCTGCAACATGTCCCCTTTCAACACTTCGAAGCAGATTGAGACGTGCTTAAAAGGCAAGCTGGTCTATTTCATAGGAGACTCGACTATGCGCCAGTGGTTGGAGAACTTCAAAATCAAAGTGCCCAGTAAGTTCTGTGCTTAGTCATACTACAATATAATGCTGTAGCTCTCCATCGCTTTCTTCCTCTTTCTCTACAGTTAGAATAATTTATGTCACATGTTTGCTGAGATCTGTAATTTTAGTATAGGGTTCTCTAAGACATGAACATTGTTGAAGTGTTCATCCAAGAGAAAAGGTTTGAGAAAAGTATCAACGTTCTTGCCACAAGAGGGGAGCAAATTGCCATTGTAGTAGGATAATAGCGTTGAGGCTTAAGACGCAATGTAACGTGTTTCCCATTGTTGCAGTACCTCCCAACATTATTGCATTGCATTTTTATAGATGGGAAAACCCTCATTAATGGCTCTAATACTGCTGGTATTGAACTATTGTTTCTAGAATGGCGATTTATTTATTTATTATTTATTTCTCACATTTATATCCCGCCCTTCTCACCTGAAGGGACTCAAGGTGGCTTACAGTAATGGCAGCAATTCAATGTCCAACAAAATCAGTATCAAAACAATGCATAAAACAATTAAAATTATTAAAATACAATATAAATTACAATATATACATTTTAAACATAAAATCAGATCCATTCACTCAATCTAGTTCATTCAATCTAGTATCCAGATCGACATGTAGTTGAGTGGGAATGGTTCTCCTCTTCTCCTTTTTCCTATTTCCAAACAAACTGAAGTTACTGTACTTCTGGTGTCCAGACAAAGAGGACATCGTGGTATATAGAAACCACATTATTTTTACTCCATTCTCCATTTTATTATTTTAAAAATTCACTTCACTTTATTTCTTAATTAGTCGCTCTCCACCAGAGTGCTCCGAGCTACTTACAATTTAAAATATCATTCCACAATATAAAAACATTTAACATAAAAACATAAAAATTGACATAATTGTGCCACTGCATTGCTGTTGTGGGTCACAATTATGTAGTTAAAGGTAAAGGTTTTCCCCTGACATAGAGTCTAGTCATGTCCAACTCTGGGGGTTGGTGCTCATCTCCATTTCTAAGCCGAAGAGCCGGCATTGTCTATAGCTACCTCCAAGATTATATGGCCATGTGCATGACTGCATGGAGCACTGTTACCTGGAGCGGTACCTATTGATCTACTTACATTTGCATGTTTTCGAACTGCTAGGTTGACAGAAGTTGGGGCTAACAGCAGGAGCTCACCCCCGCTCCCTGGATTTGAACTGCCGACTTTTCGGTCAGCAAGTTCAGCAGCTCAGCGATTTAATCTGCTGTGTGACCGGGAGCTCCAATTACGTAGTTACAGCAGTGCAAAAAGCATTAAAGCTGTACAATTGCACAGCTGCAGAAGAAGAAGAAAAGAAAAATTAAACATATGTGTAGGGTGGACTTGGCCGCAAGGTGGGCTTTCCTTGCAGCTTTGATTGCCGCGGCATATGCCCTAAGATAGGAGCCTAGCCGTGTTCGGTCTGACTCGTTATACCCTGATCGCCACACGCACTCTAGTTCCCTCTTCTTTCGCTTCATCGCTGCCAGCTCCTCAGTAAACCAAGGAGCTGGTTTAGCTCGGTTACTCGAGAGGGGACGCTCCGGAGCAATCGTGTCTATTGCCCTAGTCATCTCTCCATTCCAGAGAGAGACCAGAGCATCAACAGGATCACCTGCCGAGGAGGCGGGAAATTCCCCAAGAGTCGTCAGGAATCCTTCTGGATCCATAAGTCTCCTGGGGCGGACCATTTTAGGTCCACCACCCCTGCAGAGGTTGGGGGGCGCAGTAAGTCTAAACCTGATCAGGTGATGGTCGGTCCATGGCAACGGAGCGATGGTGAGCTCCTCCACACCGCCACCTTCCTCCCATCCCTGACAGAAGACCAAGTCCAGTGTGTGTCCCGCACTGTGGGTGGGGCCTGTTACTAATTGGGACAGCCCCATGGTTGCCATGGCGGCCATGAAGTCCTGAGCTGCACCTGAGAGGTTGGTCTCGGCATGGACATTGAAGTCCCCCAGCACTATGAGCCGCCGGGACTCCAACGCCAGGCCCGAGACCACCTCAGCTAGCTCAGGCAGGGAGACTGTAGTGCAGCGGGGTGGTCGGTACACTAACAGAATCCCTAATCTGTCCCGGTCTCCCACCCTCAGGTGGACACATTCAAACATGGTCGACTGTGGGACGGGGCACCTGGTCAGGGGGATGGAATCCTTATAGACCACCGCGACCCCACCTCCCCTCCCTCCAGATCTCGGCTGGTGCTGTACGGAATAACCTGGCGGGCAGAGCTGGGTGAGATTAACTCCTCCCATCTCGTCCAGCCAGGTCTCCGTAATACATGCCAGGTCTACATGCTCATCCAAGATGAGATCTTGGATGAAAGATGTTTTTCCGTTCACTGACCTGGCATTAAACAGCACCACCTTTAACCTGGAGGGACCGCCATCCTGGCTACCCAGATTAGCTATGTCAGGAGACCGTTTTGGAACTATTAATGTCCTACCAAAAACCCTAGGCCGAATTAAATGATTTGGTCTCCCTTTCCCGTATCTCCCCCTCCCAGACACCACCTCTATAGGGGCTCCCCACCCATCAGAACACCCTCCTCCCCTATCACACTGTCCTTTCCCTTTCTCTTCCCCTGGTCCAAACGATGTTATTTGGTTTACTAGTTTTCTGTTATAGATTGGCATCCTTTCACACCCATTCCCTTCCCCCACCCTGCAGTCCCCATAACCCTCCAGCCTCCCCCACCCCCCTCCAACAATACAAAGTGCAAATGCAGTTGTAAAGTGCAGAGGGTGCATGAGCAGCATAGGTATAGGGGTCTGAGATGACTAAAGTGCAAGGCAGGCAGTGGGGATTATGATGGTGAACTAATTCAATATGGTGCAATATGGTATTATAAGGTGCCAGGGCAGGACCAATTAGAGATGATAGACTTAGTAAACTAGTCAGGGGGACCAGGCTTCACAGTGCATAATAGTTATTATAACAGCATTTAAAGATTGTTATAGCAGCAATATATAAATAATGAGTGGACCTCAGTAAGACAGACTCTTAGTTCAATAGCCAATGCTGCGGAGTAGCCAGTTGCAACTAGCTGCAATGAATCACTCTGACCAGGAGGTCATGAGTTCGAGGCCCGCTCGGAGCCTATGTTTGTCTTGTCTTTGTTCTATATTAAAGGCATTGAATGTTTGCCTATATGTGTAATGTGATCCGCCCTGAGTCCCCTTCGGGGTGAGAAGGGCGGAATATAAATACTGTAAATAAATAAAACAAATAAATAAACTGTCTCCATTAGGTCCAAGAGTAGAAGGCAACTCCAAGTAAAGTAATCCTCACAAGACAGTGGACAAATTATTTTCCAGAAAACAATTCAAAACAAAACCAATTTAATTTATTCCCCACTAGGCCTTGTCTATCTCGATATCCACATAACTGGAAGGCAACTGAAATTCATTGCTGTCGACACTGCCAAAAACATTCAGATTCAGTGGAAAAAACATGGACACCCGTACATCGGCTTCAGTGAGTACACCATGAAGGACTATTCCTACGTCACTCGGGATATAGATGGCATCGCTGGGGACAAAGACACGGCCGTTGTTTTTACCTTGGGCCAGCACTTCCGCCCCTTCCCCATTGAGATCTTCATCCGAAGGGCCATCAATGTCCGCCGAGCCGTCCAGCGCTTACTCCTGAGGAGCCCGGGCACCAAGGTCCTCATCAAGGGAGAGAACACCCGGGACTTCGACATGGACCAGGAGAGATTTAGCAACCTCCATGGCTACGCCCAGAACCTTGCCATGAAACACATTTTTCGGGATCTTGACGTAGCTTTTGTGGATGCGTGGGACATGACTGTTGCTTACGCCACAAACAACGTCCACCCACCTGATAATGTGGTCTGGAATGAAATTATAATGTTTTTAAATTATATATGTCCGGACATTAACACAAAGTGAATACTGTAGTTGAAGAAAAGCCAAGGATTGCACTTGAAGAGTTGAAGAGTTGGGACTGAAGAGATTGTATTTCCCCTTCCTTTTCTGAATTCATTTTGGGAATATGGCATTTCTTGCTGTATCAATGCTCAAAGTCTTTGCTGTAAAAATCCAGTTTGCTTGCTTGACTTAGGAACGCAATGTCTGGTGGTATGACAATCCTCCTCATTAGGGATTGGTATGGATATTGAGTATAATATGTGCTGTTTTGTAAGCCACTCAGAGTCCCTTTGGGAGATGGTGGCAGGATATAAGTAAAATTATTATTATTATTATTATTATTATTATTATTATTATTGTTGTTGTTATTTTATTGTATGACACAGCAAACAAGATAGATATGCTGGACTCCATATCACAAAATCACAAGTCGAACACTTCCCAAGTGTCTAGGACTGTGTGATGTATTTTCAGATGATGCACGCAGATCCCAGCAGGGTGGCCTTTTGCAGTTGGCAGATCGTAATTTTGTCAATGCCTATTGTTTCCAAATGCCGGCTGAGATCTTTTGGCACGGCACCCAGTGTACCGATCACCCCTGGAACCACCTACACTGGTTTCTGCCAGAGTCTTTGAAGTTCAATCTTGAGGTCCTGATAGCGGCTGAGTTTTTCCTGTTGTTTTTCGTCAATGTGATGAAACCTTTTTCTTTTCCACAACTGTGATGTCTGGTGTGTTGTGTTCCAGAACTTTGTCTGTCTGGATTCAGAAGTCCCACAGTATCTTTGCGTGCTCATTTTCCAATACTTTTGCAGGTTTGTGATCCCACCAGTTCTTTACTGCTGGGAGGTGGTACTTGAGGCAATTATTATTATTATTATTATCATCATCATCATTATCATTCCCATCTGTGGGCTGTTGCTTTATTCTCCATTAAGGCAGATATGAAGGGGTAGGAGGAAATGGCCATATAAGGAGGTACGAGCAGGCCAGGAACACAGCCGATGGGTTAACACATGGTTTCCCTGAAATCATGTGTTTTGAGAGAAACGAAAGTAATGAAATGTAATACTGCACCACAAATATGCACCAATGGTTTGATATGTGGGCGGTCGTAAACCGAACCCACTGAATTGTATAAATAGACACTCGACCCTGTCTGCGGGGTTCTCCCTTTTCAGCATCTAGTTGTGCGTGGGATGAACCTCTGCAGCTGCAGGAACTTTAGTAAAACTGCTTTCTTTGGAAAAAACCTCCAGTTGTCTGTCTCCTACTTCCACTGCGTCCGCTCAGACACACGACAAGCTGAGAAGAGGGGAAGTCTGGTTTCCGCTACACCATATTTCTTGGACAGATTTCAGTGGGGTTTTGAGTGAATTCTGTCTCTGTAGCTTAAAACATCATCCTGTTGTTCCCACCAACAGACTAGACTCCTGGGATTTTGCGCATCTCCTTAATGCTCATGATCCTGAATATAACTGAATACTGCTCAAGCTTGCAAATCTATAACCATAATATAAATTCAAGATGGAAATTTAAAAAGCATGTAATTTGGTGTTAAAAGAAACAACTCCATCTCCTTGGGCTAGAAAGCAAAAAAAAAAAAATCACAATTTCCAGTTGAACAGGAAGTAAGATTGTTTCCTCCCTTGCCCTGGGCACAGTGGGTTTGGGTTCATTTTTTGTTAAAGGTCTCAAAAGGCAGAGTGGAGAGCGGACTTCCCCAGCCGCTTCTGTTGGGCTTTTTCAGAAAGGAAGCGTGGTTCACCTCCTCCCTCAAATGTGTTGCAATTTAAGATATATATATATCTTCTGCTGTGCCATTCATCTAAATCAGTGGTTCTCAACCTGTGGGTCCTTCCCCAGTTGTTTGGGCCTACAACTCCCAGAAATCCCAGCCAGTTCACCAGCTGTTAGGATTTCTGGGAGTTGAAGCCCAAAACATCTGGGGACCCACAGGTTCAGAGCCACTGATCTAAATAAACCTCCAGCTGCACCACTGCTATATTAACTTACTACAGCACTATTACTGATAGGGTGGTTTCGATGCTTTAACCCAAAATTGGACAAAAGGTGATGTTTGAGGCCACACCGGGTCTCTGAAGCCATGGTCCAGTTCTGCCGAAAAGGTTATATTGACAAGTTGGAACATTTCCAGAGAAAGATGACCAAAATAGTCAAAGGTCCGGAAGGCAAGCCCTAGGAGGAGTGGCTTGGGAAGTTTGGGATGTTTAGTTTGGGGAAGAGAAAGTTCACAGAGGATGTGAAAGTCATGTTTTGGAATATTTGCAAAAATGCCATATTGAGGAGGAAGCCAGCTGGCTTTCTGACCAGGACACGTGAAGGAATTCCACCTCAACATTAGCAAAAACTTCCTGATGGTAAGAGCTGTTTAACAGTGGGCTCCACTGCCTTGGAGTGCTTTGGGTTTGTTTGTTTTTTTTAACAGAGGCTAGATGACCATCTATTGGGAGGGCTTGGGTTGTGTTTGCCTTCACAGATGGTCCTGGGAGTCATTTCCAGTTATGAATATTATCAGAGCGGAAGCACTTGGTAGCGTAGTTTTGTTCCACACTTTTATACCTCATGTTCATCAATAGTTTGGATACATGCTATTTTTGGACAAGAATCCCCAGGAGGCTGGAGGATTCTGGAAATTGCAGTTCAAAAAAAGGATTGTTTTTGCTGTATTCGCTTTCTGCAAAAAGGGATTCAAATGCCAAAGTAAGAACACAGAGGCTACAGCTGATAATAGGAGCCAACACTTTCCCTTTGTACACACATACGCTTATCTGTCAGAATCAGAAGGGTTTGATGTGGTTGACCTCCTCCCTCAATTGAAATGAAACTACTGAAAAAGTTTGGTTCCAGCTTCATTCTTTTCAGAGCAAACACGTTGGGACTCAAAGAGAGGAGAGCGACATATTTGTCTGTGTGTGTGTGTGTTATTCATGTGAAAAATGTTGCCTTCCGGTCCTGCAAAGCTGTTTCCGTGGCTCAATGCAGCACATTTCCGAAAATCGCAAGCCTACAATCCTGACCTAAGCAAACAGTGTCAGGGTGGTTTTAAGTCCAAAAACGGTCCCATTTGTTCTAGTTGTGGGACTGAGCGCTCTATCGAGTATTTTGGAGATGAGGGGAATTTTCCGGACTCTCCAAGTTATGACCTAGAAGATGATACATAAACACATCATCCACTGACAAGAGTTTTCCGAACTGCCACCTTGGATGAAGCTAGATTTTTTTGGAGCAACTGAGGATGGCGAAAGCGACAAATGGGAGAAGATAGAAGAGAGTTGCTTCTAGCCATTTTGAGGCTCCTTTGAGGAGAGAAAGAGCCAGGTAATAATAATAATAATAATAATAATAATAATAATAATAATAATAATAATAATAATAATAATAATGCTTTCTCAGCCATGGCTATGCAATGAAGTCCACTTGGTGCCACCACTGGAGATGCCAAGGGAAGAGGTAGAAGAGGGTTGCTTCTAGCCATTTTGACGCTCCTTTGAGAAGAGAAAGAGCCAGGTAATAATAATAATAATAATAATAATAATAATAATAATAATAATAATAATAATAATAATAATAATGCTTTCTCAGCCATGGCTATGCAATGAAGTCCACTTGGTGCTACCACTGGAGATGCCAAGGGAAAGATGTGGCTCTGTATGAAGACCTTTTTATTTCAAATATTAGGCTCACAGTTAACTTTGTAAAACTGTTTTAGCTCTGTATGTATTTCAGGAATTTTTAGTCTGATTTCACTTATTGTTCTTTTAGTGTTTTAACTTGTAAGCACCCCACTCTCAGACCTATTACACAGTGTAGAATGGAGATATTTGGAGAGCCAACATGGTGCGATGGTTTGAGCATTAGACTATAATTCTCGAGGCCGGGGTTTGAATCTTTGCTTGGCCTGGGAAACCCACTCTTGGACAAGTCACACTTTCTCGGCCTCAAAGGGAGGCAACGGCAAGCCAAGAATGTTCCTCTTGGGGTCACCATATAGTAGTAATGACTTAAAGGCAAACTGCGGCAACAGTGAGAGCAGGAAGCCTTGTTCTTGGAAGGAGGTGCATCTGCTTGCCTGAAAAACAAACCGAAAGAATACCTCCTGGCTAAAGATTATTGCAGATCCACGTATCCGATCTGGATTCCAGGAAAATAGAGTATCTCTATCCCTCCTCATCATTGGAAAAAGTGAGTTCAGGATCTGCTTTTATGTCCCTACATTTAGGGAGAATCTAGCATTTTTCTGGACTTTGGAGGAGGGAAGCTTGGCTGGGCTTTTTGGCTTCCAGACAAGGACTTTTCAGCATTTCTCCAATCCATGTGACCCCTGCAAAACCGAAACTATCTTTCTTTGCTCTCTTTCTCTGAATGATGACTGGATGGGTGTTATTAGTTTATTTTTACTGAGTCGGAGCTGAGCCTTATCTACTGAAACACTTGGCTTCCTGGCTAGAGAAGAACACCGGGCATCTTTCAAGAGCGAAGAGTCTGCACTCAGTAAACTCTGAAGGCAGCGGGAAAAAGAAGGGTTAGAGCAAACAGATCTAGCCGGAAGCAGAAGGCCTGGAGACTAAATATTTTCAGGTAATCAAGTCAATTGATTGATGGATTGGTTGGTAGATCTGAAATAGGTTTGATGCAAGTTTGATGTGTCCCATACAGAGGTTGGGAGATGGAGAGAAGGGCACAAATGACCACGAAGGTTGGTGATTCCCATCTTTTTGGAATTGTAGCTCCCTTGAAGAACATCTTGTGACCACAGAAAGCAGTGGCCAAATTCAAGGGATGTTCATCAAGGGTAGACCCAACACATAGATTCAAAAGAAGGTGGTGATTCTTTTCTCTTGAGAAGATCATAGAGGAAAACATTCCCTTCTAAGTGTGCTCTTGACATCACAACAGTTTGGTCTATGCTTTCCCACTTCCAGAGCACAAGCAAAGGCTTTGAGCTATGGTTTGGCTTCCCTCAAGTCCATTTCATGTCCTAATATTTGGGGAAGTTATCTTTGGATTACAAATACCAAATTTGGACTACAATTTTGGATTGTAGTCCAAAATGGTAACTGACTCATGCTGTGATCTTCTCGGTAGTAGGGAGATGACTAATGTTCTCAGATTTTCTTCTCATGTGCAAAGGAAAGGTGTTAAAAGCAGGAAACCAACGCTTTTTAAAACAAAGATACTATGATTCTAATGTGAAGTACTGCTGTTGTGTCCAGTCTGCAATTAAACCTGCTGGTGGGGCAATTTTGGCTGCTTCTGGATTCTCTTTTTATTTCGTTTTCAGAGGGATGCCTTGGGTGTTTTGATGCCTGTCATGTCCAGTTGGAAGCATCTTGTCATAGGCTTTGTTCTTGGTGCAGTCACAATCAACATCTACATTCCATTCAGAAAGAGCTGTGAGGTAGGAATCCATGCCCTGTTGGCATTAATAACATCATGTGCAAAGCCTGGACAAGTTGGGATTGCGATGACAATCCCGCGGCTGACATAGCAAGGAGAAAGTGTGATGTAAAGAGGAGCTTTCCCAAGGCCTGTAAAGATCTCCCTTTTGGAGGTACAAATGGAAGCTGAGCAGAAGAAGGGAATTTTTGGGGACCTTCAGTATCCCACCAGCTTGGTGGGATCCTGTTTGGGGAAAATCCTCATTTTCCCAACTTTTTGTATGGGTTTCTAAGCAATTAGCAGAATCTGGGGGTTTCAAAGTCTGAAGAAAAGGCTGGCGCTCTCCACCAACAGTGGTTTGAGTATTTACTCAAGGTTGGCATGTTTGCTTCCCATTGGGTGGTTCTTTCATGTCATTTCATGTTCTTTAACTTTCCTGGTTTTGTTCCGTGGTGTCTAGAATACACAAGAAAAACCCAATAAAAGGCTGTCACCCTGAACAAAGGTATTCACCAATGGAGTTTGGGTATTTACTCAAGGTTGGCATGTTTGCTCCCCATTAGGTGGTTCCTTCATGTCATTTCATTTACTTTAACTCGCCGGGCCTTTTTCAGTTGGGTTCCCGCAAAAGATGAGGAAGAAAGAAGCCACCTTTGCTCCCTTGCTTCAGGCCAAGGGTGTTTAAGCCAGCGGCTGAACTCAAGTGGCAGTTGGGTTCCCACAGAAGTTGAGGAAGCAAGAAGCCACCTTTGGTCCCTTGCTTCAGGCCAAGGCTGTTTAAGCCAGCGGCTGAGCTCAAGTGATAGGTGGGTTCCCACAGAAGTTGAGGAAGCAAGAAGCCACCTTTGCTCCCTTGCTTCAGGCCAAGGCTGTTTAAGCCAGCGGCTGAGCTCAAGTGGTAGTTGGGTTCCCACAGAAGTTGAGGAAGCAAGAAGTCACCTTTGCTCCCTTGCTTCAGGCCAAGGCTGTTTAAGCCAGCGGCTGAGCTCAAGTGGTAGTTGGGTTCCCACAGAAGTTGAGGAAGCAAGAAGCCACCTTTGCTCCCTTGCTTCAGGCCAAGGCTGTTTAACCCTGGACATTTCCCCATTCCAGAGGTCAGCCAGGGATTTGACAGAATCTCATGCCAAGGGGACAGGAAAATCCCCAAGAACCATCAGGAATCTGTCCAGATCCATAAGACTCCTGGTGCGAATCTTAATCAGTTCCCTACCCTGCAGAGGTTTGAAATCCCAGTGGGTCTGTAAAGCTGGTAGTAATCGGTCCATGACAATGGAACTGTATGGTATGAAGTTCCTCCATACCATATCAGGTTCCATCTCTCAACATCCTCTAGCCACAATGACTTGTATTGGGGATTCTGGAAGTTACATCTCAAAAAATAGCTCTTCCATGTTGTGCTAGGAACTCAGCTCTTGGTCTTCCCTCATTCCCATTCCCTATTAATGTTGAATAAAACAGAGCCAAGGGATGGAACCTGGGACAATGGCGTGAAAGGCAATATGTCCCCACATTGAGTTATGCTCTTTTCTTGTCATTATGTCTTCAGTCTGTGTCCCAGATGGAAGGGACCACAAGGCAAGCAGCAAGTGAGCCGCTAACTGCAGACACACTTAAGTGCTCCCAAAGCTTAAAGACCAAACCAGTCCCTGTTTCAGGTATGTATTTCAGGTAACAACAACAACAACTCTTTACTGATTAGTCAATTTTGACCATATCAAAATATGTGAAACATACAAAACGTACACACTTACCTATACATACAGTAAAACCATGTAAAAACAAAGCATCCTGGCCTACTAGACTACCAACCCACTCCTAGGTAGTTGTGCAAATACAGAATAAAAAGATTAAAATTAAAATTAATTATTCCCTTGAGGTAAGGTTTAAGCGGGGGCAAGGGTAAGTAAAACTAGTGGCTTGTCCATAGTAAATTTTAAATTGGGATTTTGTTATTGGCATTAATATCACAGCTGTCCGATTCCATCTTCTCGCAGATGGCCAACGCTTTTTGTGTAAAAAGGGTCAGTTTTAAAATAGGGTTTTTATCTGAACCCTGTAGAAGGATGTGCAGTTTCTCCTTATTCTCTAAATGAGTATGATTCCCCAGCAGAGGCTCTAAATAGAAAGATAACATTGCATTGGATTGCATGCTGTTGGTTTTTCTCTCATTGAATTAATATCTTTCAAAACCCTTGTAATCATAGATGGCAGCAGTAGATGTCTTCCCCTAGAAGATGGACTCTCAGACCAGATCAGAATGGGCTGGATAAAAAAGAGGAAAGAAACCAAAGAAATCCTGGCCAAGCTGGACCACTTGATGCCCCATGTTACTTTTAGTGATATCAACAAGACCACCAGTGCCAAGAACAGCAAGGTCACCATCTTGAACCCAAAAGACTCTTACTGCGTTGGAGACCACTTGATGGTGCAACTGGATTTGTACGATCACTCAGGAAATAGGAAGAACTATGGAGGAGACTTCTTGAGAGCAAGGATCTATTCCTCGAGCCTCAAGGCCGGAGCATCTGGGAATATCAAAGACTTTGGGAACGGGACCTACCTGGTCAATTTCACCTTATTTTGGGAAGGAGACGTCAGAGTCTCCATCTTGCTCATCCATCCCAGTGAAGGTGTTTCCGCGCTCTGGGCAGCAAGAAAGAAAGGCTATGACAAAATTGCTTTCACAGGTAAGTTTTTGAATGGAACTTCTGAATCCACCGCTGAATGTGGATTTAACATGACCAGAAATGCAGAACTGTGCGAGTTTCTCGATGAGCGGGACCAAGAAGCCTTCTACTGCCTCAAACCAAAGCATATTCCGTGTGGAGCTTTAGTTCAATTGAAATCCTACAACAAACCCATCTCCTATCTCACGGACTTGGAGCGGAGTCTTTTAGAGAGGTATTTACTTTTTAGTAATCAACTCAGTCAGTGTTTTATTTTAATATGGTATTGATCTGTATCACTTCTTTTTGGGAATCTTCCAATGGTTCAAGGTCATACTTGTACGGTCAGTCCTCCATATCCATGGATTGAACCAACCATCTTTGGCATGGCAATATTTTATTTTTGTTCCACAGTAAACCTTGATTTTGATATTTTCTGCCAGGGACATCATTTTACTATGCCACTGTATGGCCAATGGACCTTGCTTATCCACAGATTATGGGATCTAAGGAGGGTTCTGAAACCCAACCCTAATGGATACCAAGAGTCCACTGCATTCTACTAATTGCATTTTTCTTCTGATATTTGTTCATTGCTGATGAAAACAACTTTCCCAGAGGAAATCATGGCAATGTTGTGATCTACTTTCCACAGTGTGAAAGGCAAAAGGAAGAGAAGGTTTTTCCTCTCCTGTTCCACATTCAAAATATGGTAGAGTTGGCCAAGATATACTCAAAGTCAAGACCATTTCCCAAATAGGCCCATTCAATCCCAAGAGTTGGGTTTTAACAAAAGCACTCTTGTTGGATTCTTGATACTTTCTTTCACCCTGCTTTTCTTTCATTCTGCTTTTTCTTGAAGGTCCAACATTGGAGTTGAGATCCCTCATAGATTTGAGGAAATCCATGTGCTACAATGTGGAGGTGAGTTGCATTTCCTGGCTTAGGATGGTATCTGGATCAGTGTAAACAAAAGACATTCTGGGGTGTTACGTACTTCCTAGTTCTTGCTTCCAGGGTTCTGGGATTCTCATTGGTGGCTACGGACGCCTTCTTTGTCATGAGCTCATGCAGTCCATTCACCTTTGCTTCCTTTTTCCAGGGAACCAGACCAAGGCAAGTGAGAAATGTAAGTTTGGGATGAGCCCCCAGTTTCCCAGTGGCTTCCTGTGGCAAAACCAGTGGTATCCTCTCTTTTGCAACATGTCCCCTTTCAACACTTTGGAGCAGATCCAGACGTGCTTGAAAGGCAAGCTGGTCTATTTCATGGGAGACTCAACTGTGCGCCAATGGATGGAGAGCCTCAAGACAAGATTGACCAGTATGTTCTCTATTGGGTAATTTTCCTAGGAAGTATTGTTTCCTATAGGACAATCCAAGGTTTCTCAGCCAGGGTTTCTTTTTTAATAGAATTTTTATTGAAGTTTCAAATATTAAATACAGCGAAAGTGTGAGAACATTTTTTTTCGATAGAAAAGGTGAGTGAAAAGGTAGTACAGATCAAGAATAAGAATAAGAGAGAGAGAAAATACCCATCCACATAGTTCATCCTGATCCAAAAAGAAAAGAAAAGAAAAGTTAAAAAAAAGAGATCTTTGACTTCCGTTCTTCCTCCTTGTGCCCTTGATGGTTTGGGTATAAATCCATACCCTCGTTTAGTTCGAAAAAAATTACCCAATAGTATTGTTACAGTTTTTTCTTCTTCCCTTCTTAACACTCCAGTTATATTTCGAAAATGTTTTATTTACTCACGTTTATATAATCCTCAAAGATGAACCAATTGGTCATTCCAAAATTTTGTTTAACCATTGTGTTTTTGTTGGAATTAATTCTTGTTTCCACAATTTTGCAAAAGCCATTCTAGCTGCCGTAGCAAAAAAAGTGAACAGTTTATCTTTGTTGGAATCCTTAAAGAGCTGAAAGTCGAATATTCCTAACAAATAGATTTCTGGTTTCATTGGGAAGTCAATCTGTAATACTTTTTTTGCATTCGCTATGAACCATTTTCCAATATTTCTCTGTTTTGTCACAGGTCCACCATGAATGATAATATGTCCCTTTTTGCTTTTTGCATTTCCAGCAATTATTATCTACAGAGGTTTCTATGACTGGGTGGCGAAAACTTATCGTATATACTCGAGTATAAGCCGACCCGAATATAAGCTGAGGCACCTAATTTTACCACAAAAAAACTGGGAAAACATTGACTCCAGTATAAGCCGAGGGTGGTAAATTTCAGAAATAAAAATAGATACCAATAAAATTACATTAATTGAGGCATCCGTAAGTTAAATGTTTTTGAATATTTACATAAAGCTCAAATTTTAGATAAGACTGTCCAACTCTGATCAAATCATTATTCTCATCTTCAATGTAAATGTGCTTATTTATCCTTTTAATAATAATAGAGTAAAATAATACTAATAATAATAATAATACATACATACATACAGGAAAATAATACAAGTAATAATAAATAGAGTAAAATAATAAATGCAATAATAGTAATAATATCAGAGTGAAATAATAAATGTATTCTTAATAATAATAATAATAATAATAATAATAATAATAATAATAATAATAATAACAATTTGACGAAAAACAACAAGAAAAACTCAGCCGCTCTCAGGACCTAAAGATTGAACTTCAAAGACTCTGGCAGAAACCAGTGCAGGTGGTCCCGGTGGTGATCGGCACACTGGGTGCTGTGCCAAAAGATCTCAGCCGGCATTTGGAAACAATAGACATTGACAAAATCACCATCTGCCAACTGCAAAAGGCCACCCTGCTGGGATCTGCACGCATCATCCGAAAGTACATCACACAGTCCTAGACACTTGGGAAGAGTTCGACTTGTGATTTTGTGATACGAAATCCAGCATATCTATCTTGTTTGCTGTGTCATAATAAAATAATAATAATAATAATAATAATAATAGAGTAAAATAAATGTAATAGTAGCAACAACAATAGAGAAAAATAATAAATATAATAATACCAATAATAATAGAGAAAAATAATAAATGTACCATATATTCCCGAGTTAAGGTGACCCAAATATAAGGATCTTCCCAAATATAAGGATATAAGGATAAGGAACCAGGATCTTCACCCGAGTATAAGCCGAGGGGGGCTTTTTCAGTCTTAAAAAAGGGGCTAAAAAACTAGGCTTATACTCGAGTACAGTAGAGTCTCACTTATCCAACACTCGCTTATCCAACGTTCTGGATTATCCAACGCATTTTTGTAGTCAGTGTTTTCAATATAACGTGATATTTTGGTGCTAATTTTGTAAATACAGTAATTACAACATAACATTACTGCGTATTGAACTACTTTTTCTGTCAAATTTGTTGTATAACATGATGTTTTGGTGCTTAATTTGTAAAATCATAACCTAGTTTGATGTTTAATAGGCTTTTTCTTAATCTCTCCTTATTATCCAACATATTCACTTCGCTTATCCAACGTTCTGCCGGCCCGTTTATGTTGGATAAGTGAGACTCTACTGCAGGGGTCCCCAAACTTTTAAAGCAGAGGGCCGGTCCACAATTCTTCAGACTATTGAGGGGCCGAATTATCATTTGGAAAAAAAATACAAACGAATCCTATGCATACTGCACATGTCTTATTTGTAGTGCAACAACAACAACAACAACAACGAAAGAACAATACAATATTTAAAAATGAAAACAATTTTAACCAACATAAACCTATTAGGATTTCAATGGAAAGTGTGGGCCTGCTACTGGCCAATGAGATAGTCAAGATTGTTGTTTTTGTTGTGTGCCTTCAAGTCATGTCAGACTTTGGCCGAGCCTAAGTCTAAAATTAATTATTTATTTACTACATTTATATCCCACCCTTCTCACCCTGAAGGGGACTCAGAGCAGTTGTATGTACATATTATATTATATTATTAGCATAACACAATATTAGCATTATATATTACTATATTGAACTATACCACTATACTATTATTGTTATGATTGAGCCTCATGGCTCTGTTACTGACAGACGTGGGCGTAAGACTCCTCGGGAGTCAGATACTCTCGAGGAGCGAGAGAGAAAAAGACTGCGAGACATATTTGCAGCACCATCTGACGAAGAATCTTTCGAAGGGTTTACGGAGAGAATGGAGGAGGGGCTGGTTAGCTCAGAGGAGGATGAGATGGATTGGACTCGGGTAAGGGAGGAATTGGGTGCCACTGGCCATGATGGGGCAGAAGATGAATGGGGACCTTCAGGATTAGACCCATGGCTTAGCTGGAGGGATGGGACGGGATCCACAGCTGGAGATGCTGTTGGGCGTAGTCAGAGGTGTTCCAGCTCTGACGAGGAAAGTGATGAGGAAACGCCCGGGTTAAGGAGGACAGCTGACAGTGATGAAGATTTGTAACTGGCATAAAATGGGGCTTGGGAGCAATTGCAAATTGCGTCGGGCAAGGTAATCTGGGCAAACGCTTGGGATCCGTGTGTGTGTGGGACGCTTCCCTGAAGACTTGTGTGCTTTCCTGTGCTGAGACGTAAGTTGATTGGAATCCAAGGTCAGACGGCGGGAGGGATTGTGTGGGCATTTGTTTGTGCAAACCTGTGCTTACTCTTATTAGCTTGACCTTCCGTCGTCTTTCTGACGGACGCCATCTCCTGCTTTGAGAACCCGGACTGAACTGACCACGGCTTGTCTTCCCCCCTTCTTGGACTTGGAAAAACTACAAACGTCTGCTTCTGGCTTTGATCTACGGAACGGAACTGGTCTACTCTACTTCTGCAATCCTTGGCTGAATTGCTCGTGTTGGAGATCCTGTCTACTGTGTGTGTGTGGGAGCGACGCAAGTTACTCTAAGCACAGTGCTGGCAGCAGAGAGGAATCTGCTGCCAATTAGTTGCATTCTTTGTATCTTTTGTTCCTTGGCTTTTGTTCTGTTAATACCTAGGCTGAAGCAAGCAGTTTGTTTTTACCCGGATTAAACTCCGGTTTAATCCGGTTTATCTTTTGAACATTTACTTTTGTCCCTTTTTGCTACTAAAGGCAAAAACTGCCTGGCCCTTGTGTTGTTACGGGCATTTTTGAGTTCTGTAATCTAATAAACTCTGTTACTTTGAATCTTGTGGCGTTCTGTCTTTGACAATTATATAATATGTAATATATAACATATAATTAATATTATTATATGGTATTACTATTAGTATTATATTGTATAACATAAGATTATTATCAATATTATATGTATATACAATATATTATATTATTAAAACTTATATAAAAATATTATATTATAAAACTGAGGGCAGGGGCCAGGTAAATGATCTTGGAGGGCCGCATCCGGCCCCCGGGCCTTAGTTTGGGGACCCCTGCTCTACTGTATATACAGTGATTCAATTTTCTTCTGTTCTCCATTAGGCCTTGTCTATCTTAACATCCATAATAGTGGGAAGCCACAGAAATTCATTGCTGTCGATACTGCCAAGGACATTCAGATCCAGTGGAAAAAACACGGGCACCCTTTCATCGGAAGCCACGAGTACTCCATCAAGGACCACTCCTATATCGCTCGGGATATGGACACCATCTCTGGGGACAAAGACACGGCTGTTGTTATTTCCCTGGGCCAGCACTTCCGCCCCTTCCCCGTTGAGTTCTTCATCCAAAGAGCCATCAACGTCCGCCAAGCCGTCCAGCGCTTACTCCTGAGGAGCCCAAGCACCAGGGTCCTCATCAAGGGAGAGAACACCCGGGAGATGGACACCGACCAGGAGAGATTTAGCGACTTCCATGGCTACGTCCAAAACCTTGCCACAAAAGAACTTTTCCAAGATCTCAATGTGGGTTTCATTGACGCATGGGACATGACAGTTGCGTGCAACACTCAGAAAGTTCACCCTCCGGATTTCGTGGTTTGGAGTGAGATTCATATGTTTTTAAATTATATATGTTAAGACGGTTGTAATCAGAGAAAGCGCGGCAGACTAGAGAGATGTGGACCAGCTAGAAGGTGTCCAGAGAAGGGTGGCCAAAATGGCCAAAGGTCTGGAAGCGAAGACCTTTGAGGAAAACTTTGGGCGCTGGGTATGTTTAGCCTGGAGAAAAGGAGGCTGAGAGAAAGGGGACACGGGAGCCCTGTTTAAATACAGTAGGGTCTCACTTATCCAACACTCGCTTATCCAACGTTCTGGATTATCCAACGCATTTTTGTAGTCAATGCTTTCAATACATCGTGATATTTTGGTGCCAAATTCCTAAATACAGTAATTACTACATAGCATTACTGGCTATTGAACTACTTTTTCTGTCAAATGTGTTGTATAACATGATGTTTTGGTGCTTAATTTGTAAAATCATAACCTAATTTGATGTTTAATAGGCTTTTCCTTAATCTCTCCTTATTATCCAACATATTCGCTTATCCAACGTTCTGCCGGCCCGTTTATGTTGGATAAGTGAGACTCTACTGTATTCAAAAGGAGTTCACACTGAGGAAGGGGAAACCGTGTTTTCTGATGTTCTAGAGCAGGGATCCTCAAACTTTTTAAGCCGAGGGCCGGTCCACAATCCTTCAGACTGTGGAGGGGCCGGATTATCATTTAAAAAAAAAAATACAAACAAATTCTGATGCACACTGTACATGTCTTATTTGTAGTGCAAAAACAACAACAACAACAACAATGAAAGAACAATATAATATTTAAAAATAAAAATAATTTTAACCAACATACATTTATCAGGATTTCAGTGGGAAGTGTGGTCCTGCTTCTGGCCAATGAGATAGTCAAGTTAATTAGGGTTGTTGTTGTTGTTGTTGTTGTTGTTGTGCCTTCAAGTCATTTCAGACTTTGGGCGAGCCTAAGTCTAAAATGTATTTATTATTTATTTATTTACTACATTTGTATCACACCCTTCTCACCCCAAAGGTGACTTAGAGTGGCTTACAAATTATATGTACATACAATATATTACATTATTAGCATAACACAATATTAGCATTATATATTACTTTATTGAACTATACCACTATACTATAATATTATTAGTAATATTATATGTAATATAGAATATATGATTAATATTATTATATGGTATTATTATTAGTGTTATATTGTACAGTAGAGTCTCACTTATCCAACGTTCTGGATTATCCAACGCATTTTTGTAGTCAATGTTTTCAATACATTGTGATATTTTGGTGCTAAATTAGTAAATACAGTAATGACTACATAGCATTACTGCGTATTGAACTACTTTTTCTGTCAAATTTGTTGTATAACATGATGTTTGGGTGCTTCATTTGTAAAATCATAACCTAATTTGATGTTTAATAGGCTTTTCCTTAATGCCTCCTTATTATCCAACATATTCACTTATCCAACGTTCTGCCGGCCCGTTTATGTTGGATAAGTGAGACTCTACTGTATTACATTATAATATTATTATCAATATTATATGTATATACCATATATTATATTATGAAACTGAGGGCGGGGGCCAGGTCAATGACCTCGGAGGGCCGCATCCGGCCCCCGGGCCTTAGTTTGGGGACCCCTGTTCTAGAGACTAGGACACAATCCATGGAGCCATGGATTCAAATAGCAAGAAAAGAGATTCCACCTAAACATTAGGAAGTACTTCCTGATGGTAGGGGACCGCGGTGGCACAGTGGGTTAAACCAATGCAGTTCGAAAACATGCAAATGTGAGTAGATCAATAGGTACCGCTCCGATCTACAAATAGTACAGTAGAGTCTCACTTATCCAACATAAACGGGCCGGCAGAACGTTGGATAAGCGAATATGTTGGATAATAAGGAGAGATTAAGAAAAAGCCTATTAAACATCAAACTAGGTTATGATTTTACAAATTAAGCACCAAAACATCATGTTATACAGCAAATTTAACAGAAAAAGTAGTTCAATACGCAGTAATGTTATGTTGTTATTACTGTATTTACAAAATTAGCACCAAAATATCACGTTATATTGAAAACACTGACTACAAAAATGCGTTGGATAATCCAGAACGTTGGATAAGCGAATGTTGGATAAGTGAGACTCTACTGTAATAGTTAATAGAAATGTACTACATGCAAGGATAACGGAAGTGAAGAATATACAAAAAGAAAAAAATGATTGACAAATTAATAGCATGTGCACAAATTGTTTTAGTGAGGGGTTGGAAAGATAAAACAAAATGGACTCTTGACGAATTGGTATACAGTAGAGTCTCACTTATCCAACATAAACGGGCCGGCAGAATGTTGGATAAGCAAATATGTTGGATAATAAGGAGGCATTAAGAAAAAGCCTATTAAACATCAAATCAGGTTATGATTTTACAAATTAAGCACCAAAACATCATGTTATACAACAAATTTGACAGAAAACTTAGTTCAATACGCAGTAATGTTATGTTGTAATTACTGTATTTACGAATTTAGGGGGATGGACACTGGACGATGGGACTTGCATATGGGAGTTGGAGCTCACCCGCACCCACTGAACCCAGCTGACATTGGATAGAGGCTACACTTGGAACACAGGCAAACAAGGCCTTTCTCAAATGACCCGGGCACCGCCGGGTCTCCAAGCTAGTTATATTATAAAACTGAGGGCCTCATCCGGCCCCCGGGCCTTAGTTTGGTGACCCCTGCTCTAGAGATTAGCTCCAGGACTGAACCATCTCATCCAAATCTACGGGGGAGTCCCAAGCTCCACCCCCAAAATGAGAGCCAATGGAACAGTCCTCCCAGGAACAGCAAAGCAGGAAATAAGCAGGAGATAGGAACCCAGTAAGACATCACCATCATAATAATTTTATTTTTGTATGCCGCCTCGGACCGGGCTGTGGCGCAGGCTGGAAAGCAAGCCAGCTGCAACAAATCAACAAATCACTCTGACCAAGAGGTCATGAGTTCGAGGCCAGCCCGGTGCCTGCGTCTTGTCTCTGTTCTATGTCATGGCATTGAATGTTTGCCTTTATGTGTGCAATGTGATCCGCCGTGAGTCCCCGTCGGGGTGAATATAAATATATAAATATATAAATATAAAGGGCGGAATATAAATACTGTAAATAAATGCTGTAAATCTCACCTACGGGGACTCGGAGCGGCTCACACCGGGGCCAGCCCAATATAATAATATAATATCATAAAATCAACAGTTGAGACATCAAAGAATGCATTTGAAAACAAATTAAACAAGTCGTGATTTAAAATAGACATCATGAAAATATTAAACAATCATCCAATGATACAGCCATTAATTAATCAGCCCCAGAGGGTTTTTAATAATCTATCCCGTATTTATTATGATTTTACCATTTATGTGTTATAAATGCAATTTTTTATCCTGTATTTTTGTTTCAATTGATATATTGTATTACTGTTTTATCTTTAAATAGTGTGATTTGTATTTGTTGTCTATGTTTTGTTTTATGTTGTTTGGGCCCTGCCCCATGTAAGCCGCCCCGAGTCCCCACGGGGAGATGGTGGCGGAGTATAAATAAAGTTTTTTTATTATTTATTATTATTATTATCCAAGGCGCTAAAAGATCCAATAAAGGACAACAGTCTGGGCGACAGTCAAAACTGATGAAGAAAGTGTCTATTACAGAATAGAACATACCGTATATACTTGAGTATAAGCCGACCCGAATATAAGCCGAGGCACCTGATTTTACCACAAAAAAAACTGGGAAAACATTGACTCCAGTATAAGCCGAGATTGGTAAATTTCAGAAATAAAAACAGATACCAATAAAATTACATTAATTGAGGCATCAGTAGGTTAAATGTTTTTGAATATTTACATAAAGCTCTAATTGGCCAACTCTGATTAAATCATTCTTCTCATCTTCTTCCATGTAAATGTGCTTATGAATCCTTTTAATAATAATAGAGTAAAATAATACATGTAATAATAATAATAAGATCAGAGTGAAATAATAAATGTATTAATAATAAAAATAAAAAATAGAGTAAAATAAATGTAATAGTAGCAACAATAATAGAGTACAATAATAAATGTAATAATAATAGAGTAAAATAATAAATGTAATAATACCAATAATAATAGAGAAAAATAATCTGGTGTCGGCAGGTTTTTGAGTAATTACATTGGACTACCGTCGATTTCTGGGCCTGGATACATTGCACAAGATTTCCCTAGCATAAAATGATGCATTTTAATATATTGGGTTTATGGTTCCCGTCCCCTTGATCTGGTCATGTAAGTGCTATTTATTGTTATAATTGTATTTTTTACTTTGTTTAATAATGTGTTATTATGTTGTTATGTAATGTTTGTGTTGCTTTTATGACTGTAAACCGCCCTGAGTCCCATCCGGGAGATAAGGCGGTATATAAATAAAGTTTATTATTATTATTATTATTATTATTATTATTATTATTATTATGACACAGCAAACAAGATAGATATGCTGGATTTCATATCACAAAATCACAAGTCGAACACTTCCCAAGTGTCTAGGACTGTGTGATGTATTTTTGGATGATGCGCACAGATCCCAGCAGGGTGGCCTTTTGCAGCTGGCAGACCGTAATTTTGTCAATGTCTATTGTTTCCAAATGCCAGCTGAGATCTTTTGGCACAGCACCTAATGTGCCCATCACCACCGGGACCACCTGCACTGGTTCCTGCCAGAGTCTTTGAAGTTCAATCTTGAGGTCCTGATAGCGGCTGAGTTTTTCCTGTTGTTTTTCGTCAATGCGACTGTCACCTGGGATGGCGACATCAATGATCCAAACCTTTTTCTTTTCCACAACTGTGAGGTCTGGTGTGTTGTGTTCCAGAACTTTGTCAGTCTGGATTCGGAAGTCCCACAGTATTTTTGCATGCTCATTCTCCAATACTTTTGCAGGTTTGTGATCCCACCAATTCTTTGCTGCTGGGAGGTGGGACTTGAGGCATAAGTTGCAATGAATCATTTGGGCCACATAGTTGTGCCTCTGTTTGTAGTCTGTCTGTGCAATTTTCGTACAGCAGCTGAGGATGTGATTATTATTATTATTATTATTATTATTATTATTATAAATGTACCATATTCCCGAGTATAAGCTGAACCAAATATAAGCCAACCAGGATCCTCACCCGAGTATAAGCCGAGGGGGGCTTTTTTAGTCCAAAAAAAAGGTTGAAAAAGTAGTCTTATACTCGAGTATATACAGTAAACAAGTCATGATTTAAAATAGACATAATTAAAATATTAATCATCCAAGGCGTTAAAAGATCCAATAAAGGACAACAGTCTGGGCGACAGTCAAAACTGATGAAGAAAGTGTCTATTACAGAATAGAACATACATCAAATAGGCACAACAAGCTGGGAAGATAAATCTGAACGGAAATCAAACTATAAAGTGACAGGGCAAGTTTCAATGTGGATATGGGCCAGGTTATCATATCACACACAGAATCTTGGTCCCTGCAAATTCCCTTATTCCCAGTGCTAAGCAAAGTCATTCTGCACATGCCCAGGAATGATTTTATTGTCTGTGTGCACATTAAGCGCATTAACTCTGCTTCCGATGCGCTTCAGTGCTGATTCTCGGATGACTCCCAATGAAGGGTTACGAACTGTGTTAACTTTCTCGCTCTCAGGTGCGGCCCTTCCCTTTGCCTCGGGACAAACGCCAGCTGCAACGGGGAAAAAAGCCGAGAGGGAAATACAGTCCTGAATGACTACATGCCATTTTTTGCATACCTCTCCCTGGTCATTGGTGGACTTTGAGAGGGAGGGAAAGCATCGAAGAAAGAAGAGCAGAAGTAAAGGAGGAGTAAAAAGAAGACGCTTCGTCTGTCCATAATAGATTGCGGCAAGTTTAGTTTCTACTGGAAAGAGCTTGGTTTCGATTCCATTATGTTTTAAGTTCTTGGCAGCGGGTTGGACTACATGGCCCATGAGGTCTCTTCCATCTCTAGGATTCTGCGATTCTAAGTCTTTAACTTGTGTTTTTAGAAACCGAACTTTGCTTTCATTGTGTTTTAACTTTCTTCGGTTTTGATTTGTTAGTTAGATGGCATTTTCATGAATCCTCCTGAAATCCCACCAGAAGAAACCTGGCATTTTACTAAATCCTTCCAGGTCATTTTTTTTTTTGGATGAACTTCCAAACTTAATGGGACTTGCTTCTGAATAATTGAGAGATTCTCTATGTCCTTTCCGAGGCTTAATTCTTTCGGCTTCAGCCCCTGCCATGAAATTGCCATCGCTCCTGGCACTTCTGCTTGTCATGGTTGTCATCCTCAGCTACGCCTTCCATCGGATCCGGATCAAGGTAAGTGGACGAATCCAATGTAATGTCAACATTTAATGTGGAAGCTGGACAGTGAAGAGAGCTAGCGAGATGAGAATCCATTTGCAATGTCGTTCTGGAGGTGGGAAGTTCTACCTCTACTTCGGTCTACCAAAAAAATTGCAAATGAAGAGACCTGGGAGCAAGTCAAAAGGGTTAAAGTGAGGATATTTGGACACATCATTGAAGAACATGACTCCATGAAAGGACAATAAAGGGTAAGGCAGCAGGAAAACAAGGAGGTCATGTTATGGATGGGTTGACTCCTGCTTTAGAACTATATTTTTGCACTTTAGTTCAAGTCGACCCTCCATGCCAGGGGTCCTCAAACTTTTTAAGCAGAGGGCCGGTCCACAATCCTTCAGACTGTTGAGGGGCCGAATTATCATTTGGGGAAAAAAACCGAACCAATTCCTATGCACACTGCACATATCTTATATGTAGTACAAAGCAACAACAATAACAATGAAAAAACAATACAATATTTAAAAATGAAAATAATTTTAACCAACATAAACCTATGAGGATTTCAATAGGAAGTGTGGGCCTGCTTCTGGCAAATGAGATAGTCAGGTTAATTAGGATTGTTGTTGTTGTTGTGTGTCTTCAAGTCGTTTCAGACTTTGGGCGAGCCTAAGTCCAAAATTACTTATTTATTCATTTACTACATTTATTTACTACATTTATATCCCACCCTTCTCACCCCGAAGGGAACTCAGAGCAGCTGTATGTACATACAATATATTATATTATTAGCATAGCACAATATTGGCTTTATACTATATTGAACTATACCACTATACTGTAATATTATATGTAATATATAACATATAATTAATATTATTATATGATATTATTGTTAGTATTGTATTGTATAAAATGATAATATTATTATCAGTATTATATGTATATACAATATATTATATTATTAAAACGGATATAAAAATATTATATTATAAATGAGGGCGAGGGCCAGGTAAATTACCTTGGAGGGCCGCATCTGGCCCCCGGGCCTTAGTTTGGGGACCCCTGCTCCATGCTATTTCCTCCACCAACCTGGTTGATCCATTATTCTATTTTATTTTAATTTGATGTACCCAAAAACTGGCAAAGTAGTGTAAAAGACCAATGCTGGAAATGTGAAAAACATGTAGGCACATTCTTCCACATGTGGTGGGGATGTAAAACAGCAAAGGAGTATTGGGGAAAAAAATTCATGAAATCATCAAAATAAACATTCAATTGAGACCGGAGTACTTTTTATTAGGAATGATTGACATGAATCTTAACAAGACTCAAGAGAGTCTATTTAACTATTTTGTAACAGCAGCCGGAATAGTACAGTAGAGTCTCACTTATCCAACACTCACTTATCCAACGTTCTGGATTATCCAACGCATTTTTGTAGTCAATGTTTTCAATATATCATGATATTTTGGTGCTAAATTCGTAAATACAGTAATTACTACATAGCATTACTGCGTATTGAACTACTTTTTCTGTAAAATTTGTTGTATTACATGATGTTCTGGTGCTTAATTTGTAAAATCATAACTTAATTTGATGTTTAATAGGCTTCTCCTTAATCTCTCCTTATTATCCAACATATTCGCTTATCCAACATTCTGTCGGCCCGTTTACATTGGATAAGTGAGACTCTACTGTATATGCAAAGAAGTGGATTGGATACAGGTGGGCACATATATACATATGTGGTGGCAATGTAAATATGTAAATGAATTTTGCGGGAAGGTATTTAGAGAAATAGAAGCTATAATGGATATGAAGATAGGAAGATTTGTTGTCATTATATAATGTTAAGAATTTGGGGGGAAAAAACAGAGAAGGATGCAATAAATAACATGCTAACTGCAGCAAAGTTGTTGATAGCAAGGAATTGGAAAGGTAAAATAAATATACAAATCGAAGAATGGTATAAAGAACTATGGAAACGATATAAACGATAAGTTGACATGTAGGGTAAGAGGGGTTTGGAAGGAAAACGGCTTTGACGAAGTTTGGGGAAAATTCGTTGAGAATGGTTTAAAAGAAGTAGATGGGGAATTACCTCCACAAGAAGAAATGGTATTTTGGAACAAAAGTGAATAAAATAACTTGGTTGATACAATGAATTAAGTTTGAAATATAAGGGTATGGAAGGTACTGATGTATTGATTATTTTAAGAAAACTAATAAAAAAGAAATTTAAAAACAAGATACCACTTGAACTGCCATGGCTCAGTGCTATGGAATCCTGAGAGCTGTACTTTGACAAGGCCTTTCACTTTCTCTTCCAAATAATGTTGGTGCCTCGCCAAACTACAAATCCCAGTCAAAGTGGTATCAAACTCCATTAAGTCTACAGCTGAAAAGCACTAGTCTCCAATGGGTTGCCATATGCTGAAGCAAGCCTTATAGCACCAAATAACAACAACACTCGTGGCTAGCTTGCTTCCTCCAAATATCAATAGACCTGGGTGCAAAAATCAGCCTATTCACATCACTCCCAATCTGGAGATTCAGAATAAAACAATTAATTATTATTTCTTCCCTTGTTTCTTTATTTTTTCATACTTTTGTTTGTCATCTTTGAGGGTCCCAAGGAGCACCTGGAAAGAAACCAAGTTGCTGCAGATATTGGTGAGAACTCAATGTTAATAAAAATGTTCATAATCACATTTGCAATGCATATCTTTATCTATCTATCCAAATCTATCTATGTCTATACCTATAACTATATATATGGGCCAAAGAGAAGGTTCTGGCATTCGGTACAATAAAAATCTGTTGGAATCTACCAGCGTGTCTTGGTGCTTTTTTTTTTTTTAGATTCCAACAGATTTTTATTGTACTGAATGCCAGAACCTTCTCTTTGGCCCACATATATAGGGGCTCCCACATACCAGAGGGTCATTGAGGTTTTATGGCTGGTCCATTTTATGGCTGGCATCTGTTCCTTGTCAGCAGACCAGAGATATCAAGGATTGGAGATCATGACAGAGGGATATTATACTGGTTACTATAATGAGAGTAATGGCATTTCGTTACTATTTTGTTATAGCAATTGCGTATAATTACTATGACTGGGAAAACTTTAAGGGCTTCTTTCTCCTTCATTTTTACAGCTATTGCGGTGAAACTCGCTACTTAAGACACTCCGATTTATAGCACACACCTAATATCTATATCTATATCTCTACATGTATCCATCTCTATCATCTCTATAATCTCTATGATATTTCTGTCTAGTTATATCTGTCTATCTGCCTGTCTGTCTACCTATCTTCTATCCATCTCTCTATGTGTGTGTCCCTATCTCCATCTCTATTATCTATCTATTACCTATCTACCTATCTACCTCCCTCTCTCTCTCTCTCTCTCTCTCTCTCTCTATATATATATATATATATATATATATATATATATATATATATATACTAGCTGTGCCCGGCCACGCGTTGCTGTGGCTTATGGGAATCCTTTGTTGGCCAGGTGGAATAGCAGTGAATAGCCTTGCAGTCTCAAAGCCTGGCCATTTTCTGGAGTAGCTGGAGCTGTTTGTTGTATGAACGTAGAGGCATGCTGCCAAGTTTAGTGTTTCTGGGATGTGTAGTTTTGTTGTTTTGTCCTAGGCCGAAATTTCATTACCCTTTTATATATATATATATATATATATATATATATATATATATATATATACACACACACACACACACACACACACACATAAACACACAGTTGAGTCTCAGTTATCCAACATTTGCTTATCCAACATTCTAAATTATCCAACGCAGTCTACCTTTTAGTAGTCAATGTTTTCGTAGTCAATGTTTTCAATACATTGTGATATTTTGGTGCTAAATTAGTAAATACAGTAATTAGTACATAGCATTACTGCACATTTTTAAAACATTTTTTTATTTTTTTTTAAACACAAAAAATACATACCATACACATACAAAACATTTACAATTCCCACCACCAACACGAGGATTGTTTTCCTTTACATATTCATTTCTTTTTGAGACAATCTTTATATCTTTATCTTTATACATTTCCATTCTATATACGATATAACATTTGTATCTTATTTCTTATGGCTTGATCTCCGGATAGCATTACTGCGTATTGAACTACTTTTTCTGTCAATTTGTTGTATAACATGATGTTTTGGTGCTTCATTTGTAAAATCATAACCTAATTTGATGTTTAATAGGCTTTTCCTTAATCACTTCTTATTATCCAACATATTCGCTTATCCAACGTTCTGCCGGCCCATTTATGTTGAATAAGTGGAATTCTACTGTATATATATCCATCTCTATCTCTCATCACTGTCATCTCTATCACTATCACTATCTCTGTCTCCATCATCTCTATCTCTATTTATTTATTTATCTATTCACCCAACTCTGTCTCTATCTCTATCTCTATCACTAGCTCTTGCTCTAGCTCTGTCTATCTCTATCTCTAGCTCTATCTCTATCTCTAGCTCCGTCTCTAGCTCTGTCTCTATCTCTAGCTCTAGCTCTAGCTCTAGCTCTATCTCTAGTTCGATCTCTATCTCTATCTCTATCTCTAGCTAGCTCTATCACTAGCTCTATCTCTGTCTCTAGTTCTGTCTCTATCTCTAGCTCTGTCTCTATCTCTATCACTAGCTCTATCTCTATCACTAGCTCTATCTCTATCTCTAGTTTTGTCTCTATCTCTATCTCTATCTCTATCACTAGCCCTATCTCTATCACTAGCTCTATCTCTATCTCTAGCTCTAGCTCTATCACTAGCTCTATCTCTATCTCTAGTTCTGTCTCTATCTCTATCTCTATCTCTATCTCTATCTCTATCACTAGGTCTGTCTCTATCACTAGCTCTATCTCTATCACTAGCTCTATCTCTATCTCTAGCTCTATGTCTATCTCTAGCTCTATGTCTATCTCTATCTCTAGCTCTATCTATCTCTATCACTAGCTCTATCTCTATCACTAGCTCTATGTCTATATGTCTATCTCTAGCTCTATCTCTATCACTAACTCTATTTCTATCTCTAGCTCTATGTCTATATGTCGATCTCTAGCTCTATCTCTAGCTCTATCTCTATCACTAGCTCTATCTCTACCTCTAGCTCTATCTCTATCACTACCTCTATCTCTATCTCTATCTCTATCACTAGCTCTGTCTCTATCACTAGCTCTATCTCTATCACTAGCTCTAGCTCTATCTCTAGCTCTATGTCTATCTCTATGTCTATGTCTATCTCTATCTCTATCTCTATCTCTATCACTAGCTCTATCTCTATCACTAGCTCTATTTCTATCTCTAGCTCTATGTCTATATGTCTATCTCTAGCTCTATCTCTAGCTCTATCTCTATCACTAGCTCTAGCTCTAGCTCGATCTCGATCTCTAGCTCTAGCTCTAGCTCTAGCTCTAGCTCATCTATCTATCCCATTATCAAAAATTTAAAATATCTCTACAGTCAAAGAAGAGCAAAGGAATACATGGTTGATGAAGGACAGAATCCAAAACCAGACTGAATCGGAGTGGGCAAAAAGGAACCAGGAAATAGACGAAATCCTGGCCAAGCTGGACCAGCTGATGCCCCATGTTCCTTTGAAGGATATCAATAAGGCCACCAGTGCCAAGAATAGCAAAGCCACCATCTTGAACCCAAAAGACTCTTACTGCGTTGGAGACCACTTGATGGTTCATCTGGATTTGTACGATCACTCAGGAAATAGGAAGACGTATGGAGGAGACTTCTTGAGAGCAAGGATCTATTCCTCGAACCTCAAGGCTGGAGCGTCTGGGAATATCAAGGACTTTGAGAACGGGACGTACCTGGTTGACTTCACCTTATTTTGGGAAGGGAACGTCAGAGTCTCCATCTTGCTCATCCACCCCAGTGAAGGTGTTTCTTCCCTTTGGGCAGCAAGGAAGAAAGGCTATGACAAAATTGGTTTCACTGGTAAATTTTTGAATGGAACATCTGAATCCACCGCTGAATGTGGATTTCACCTGAACAGAAAAGCAGAACTGTGCGAGTATCTCGATGAGCGGGACCAAGAAGCCTTCTTCTGCTTCAAGCCAAAGCACGTCCCATGCGGAGCTTTAGTCCACCTAAAATCCTTCAACAAACCCATCTCATATTTGACAGCTTTGGAACAGAGTCTTTTAAAGAGGTATTTTTTACTTCCAATGTGTTTTATTTTAGGAGATAATCACGTCAAAGAAATGGATAAATGGTCTAAGGGTGCAGTTTGCCACCACTTTAACTGCCATGAGACAATACTATGGAATAATGGGATTGGTAATAGTATGAATTATTAAGCTTTTTCTGCCAAAGAGTGCTGAGGCCTCCGCAAACTATAACTCTCATTATTCCACAGTTTGAGCCAACATAGTTAAAGTGAATTAATTCTAGAGTGCAGGAACAATTCTAAGATAGGAACAAACATAAATGAACATGTAAATATTGTTTTGAAACGTACATGGATTAAGAAGAGAACTTACTGTATATACTCGAGTATAAGCCTAGTTTTTCAGCCCTTTTTTTAAGTCTGAAAAAGTCCCCCTCGGCTTATACTCGGGCGAGGGTCCTGGTCGGCTTATATTTGGGTTGGCTTATACTCAAAAATATATGGTACATTTATTATTTTTCTCTATTATTATTGGTATTATTACATTTATTATTTTTCTTTATTATTGCTGCTACTATTACGTTTATTTTACTCTATTTTTATTATTATTAATACATTTATTATTTCACTCTGATCTTATTATTATTATATTTATTATTTTACTCTATTATTACATGTATTTTTCCTGTATTATTTATTATTATTATTATTATTATTATTACATGTATTATTTTACTCTATTATTATTAAAAGGATACATAAGCACATTTACATTGAAGAAGATGAGAATAATGATTTGATCAGAGTTGGACAGTCTTATCTTAAATTAGAGCTTTATGTAAACATTCAAAAACATTTAACCTACTGATGCTTCAATTAATGTAATTTTATAGGTATCTGTTTTTATTTCTGAAATTTACCACCCTAGGCTTATACTGGAGTCAATGTTTTCCCAGTTTTTTTTTTTGTGGTAAAATTAGGTACTTCGGCTTATATTCTGGTCGGCTTATACTTGAGTATATACGGTAATTATTCAATTTTAATTATTCTGTAACCCACCTCGAGCCATTAGGAGAGGCAGGTAAGAAATAAAATTAGTTATATACTATTATTATTATTATTATTATTATTATTATTATTATTATTATTATTATTAAAATCAATTCCATGAACTGTAGAATATTAAGGTTACTGAAATTCCTAAAATTAAGAGCTATCTTAGTGCAGAATCCTTGTGATCTCCTAAAACACTCATATGGAAATTGTATTATGTTCAATAATAGTAGCCTGAATTTGGGATCTCCTCTGTGCAAAAGGTAAAAAAAACTATGTTTCGGCAATGTCTTGTCTCTCATCTCAATGTTATTTTCTTTCTTGAAGGTTCAAGACTGGTGTTGAGATCCCTCAAACGTTTGGAGACATTCACGTCGTAAAGTGTAAAGGTGAGTCAGACTTCTCAGTTTTCATCACAACGTTGGTGGCTTCTAAGTAGACAACCTAGAAAGGAAAGTCCCTTTTTCCTAAAATCCCTTTTCTCCTGGAAGTAGACTTGTTGGAATCGCAAATAAGGAACAGTTGAAACTCATGACATGTACGTTTGACAACTAGGAAACATCCTTTGACAGATCTGTGTTCTTCCAAAATACCAATGAGACCCTTTGGTCCCATCTAACTTGAACGTTCTCCAAAATGTTACCTCCCATTGCCAGCTCCAGTACTTCCTAGTTTCTCCTTCCAAAGACTTTGATTCTCATTGAATTTTTATCACGATCTATGCTTTCTTCCCTAATCCAGCTCCTTCAAGATGTCATCATCTTAAAGGGTCCATCTATACCAGGGGTCCTCAAACTTTTTAAGTGGAGGGCGGATTCACAGTCCCTCGGACTGTTGGGGGACCAGACTAGGATGAAATAGTCCAAAATTAGGATTGTTGTTGTTGTGTGCCTTCAAGTCATTTCAGACTTAGGTCAACCCTAAGTCTAAAGTTTAGGACAGAGGCCAGGTCAATGACCTTGGAAGGCCTTAGTTTGGGGATCCCTGATCTAGACGATCTCATAAGACCATAGGTAAGGAAAGGGACCTCCAAAGACCATCTAGACAATCTCATAAGACCATAGGTAAGGAAAGGGACCTCCAAAGACCATCTAGACAATCTCATAAGACCATAGGTAAGGAAAGGGACCCTCAAAGGCCATCTAGATGATCTCATCAGGCCATCAGAAGACCATAGATAAGGAAAGGGACTCTCAAAGACCATCTAGATTATCTCATCAGGCCATCAGAAGACCATAGATAAGGAAAGGTACTCTCAAAGACCATCTAGATGATCTCATCAGGCCATCAGAAGACCATAGATAAGGAAAGGGAACCTCAAGAACCATCTATATGATCTCATCAGGCCATCAGAAGATCATAGGTAAGGAAAGGGACCCTCAAAAACCATCTAAATGATCTCATCAGGCCATCAGAAGACCATAGGTAAGGAAAGGGACCCTCAAAGACCATCTAGATGATCTCATCAGGCCATCAGAAGACCATAGATAAGGAAAGGGACTCTCAAAGACCATCTAGATGATCTCATCAGGCCATCAGAAGACCATAGGTAAGGAAAGGGAACCTCAAGAACCATCTATATGATCTCATCAGGCCATCAGAAGATCATAGGTAAGGAAAGGGACCCTCAAAAACCATCTAGATGATCTCATCAGGCCATCAGAAGACCATAGGTAAGGAAAGGGACCCTCAAAGACCATCTAGATGATCTCATCAGGCCATCAGAAGACCGTAAGTAAGGAAAGGGACCCTCAAAGGCCATCTAGACGGTCTCATAGGGCCATAGGTAAGAAAAGTGACCTCCAAAAGCCATCTAGATGGCCTCATAAGGCCATAGCTAAGCAAAGAGACCTTCAAAGACCATCTAGGCAATCTCATAAGACCATAGGTAAGCAAAGAGACCTCCAAAAACCAGCTAGACTTAGGTCAACCCTAAGTCTAAAGTTTAGGACAGGGGCCAGGTCAATGACCTTGGAAGGCCGCATCCAGCCCACGGGCCTTAGTTTGGGAACCCCTGATCTATACTATAGAACTAATCTGAGATGATGCCATCTTGAAGGACCTCACCAATGCTATGAATCACAGGAGTTGTAGGTTTTCAATAAGGTTTGTAGTCTTCTCTGGCCAAGAGTGCTAGGGCTTCACTAAACTACACCTCACACAGTTTCATAGCATTGAGCTGTGGCAGTTAAAGTGGTGTTGAACTGCATTAATTCAACAATGTAGATCACTCTGAGACTATTTTCAAATGCACCTATTTATCAATAACTATGATGGTGGTGATGATGATGATGATGATGATGTATTTTATTTCTAGGCACCAAGACCACAACAAGCAAAAAGTGCTGGGTTGGCACAGACTCCCCAGTTCCCAGTGGCTTTGTGTGGCAAAACCTGTGGCACCCCATCTTTTGCAATATGCCTCGTTTCAACACCTTGGAGAAGATCAACACTTGCTTGAAGGGCAAGCTGATTTACTTCATGGGCGACTCGACCATAAGACAATGGATGGAGATCTTGACCAGAAGAGTCACCAGTATGTCCTTAGGTTCAATGAAACTCTGATTTGAGGAAAAGGTGGACCACGCAAAACATGTGGTCCTCCTTTCTGACCTTCCATGGCCTCCCAGGAGACAACCAAGCTTCCTGAGGTCCCAAATGAAAAACATTAAGCCCCAAACCAACCAACAAGTGGAGTGGCCCTACTATTCCTTTACCATTACCCTGAAATCTATATATATATATATATATATATATATATATATATATATATATATATAAAATTGGTGGTCAAAACTGAAGCTGAAATTGATGTCACAGCATTTCTGATAGAGCCTCTGGCAGAAACCAGTGCAGGTGGTTCCGGTGGTGATCGGCACACTGGGTGCCATGCCAAAAGATCTCAGCCGGCATTTGGAAACAATAGACATTGACAAAATTACGATCTGCCAACTGCAAAAGGCCACCCTGCTGGGATCTGCACGCATCATCCGAAAATACATCACACAGTCCTAGACACTTGGGAAGTGTTCGACTTGTGATTTTGTGAAACGAAATCCAGCATATCTATCTTGTTTGCTGTGTCATACAATAATAATAATAATAATAAGTTTATTTGTATCTCACCTCCATCTCTCCCGAAGGGGCGGCCCACAGAAATATCAAATACAAAACAGTAACAATATAAAATACATCAATAAACAAAGACAAGCACCAATTATAAAATTTAAACATTGACCAAAAAAAACCCCACTTACTAAAACATGAAATTAAAAACAGTGAGGTTGTAATAATAGATTAGCTAAAGTGCACGTAATACTACTACTACTAATAATAATAATAATTATTATTATTATTATATAATAATAATAACCTAAAAATCTGAACCAAGTTCACATCAATCACACAAAATATTAATAATATTTGTGTATTAATATTTTGGTTTGTTATTATTAATAATGATAATACTTGTTGTTATACTTTTAGAGTCTTTGCACTAGTCACCTTCTGTTATATGTGCAATTGATGTTAAGTTTTAAAGGAAATTTTATATAATGTGCATATTTTACAACTGTATTGTGTTAATTACTATTTTAAACCATTGTTTTTATGAAGTTATGTTGTTATGCTGGATTTATTCCTATTGCAAGCTGCCCCGAGTCCCTTCGGGGAGATGGTGGCGGGATACAAGAATAATGTTGTTGTTGTTGTTGTTGTTACATAATAATAAGTTTATTTGTATCCCGCCTCCATCTCCCCCGAAATATCAGATACAAAAACAATTACAATATACAATACATCAACAAACAATAACATGCACCAGTAGTAGCTTTTACACATTAAGTTGCAGAAAGTCATATGACAGATGTGGATAAAGTCTCAGTTGCAGAAAGTCATATGACAGATGGGTGGCAGCAGAGCTACACAAAACACGACAATAGGGATGCACCACGAGGTTCACTCTGTCCCAAATCTATATATATAAAAGGGTAATGAAATTTCGGCCTAGGACAAAACAACAAAACTACGCATCCCAGAAACACTAAACTTGGCAGCACAACCCCTCATCCATGCCTCTACGTTCATACAACAAAAAGAAAAGAAAAATAAAGTCCTAATTAGAGAGGAATAATTGTTTTTATCCAATTGCTGCCAGTTAGAAGGCTAAGCTCCGCCCACTTGGTCTCCTAGCAACCCACTCAGCCCAGGGGACAGACAGAGTTAGGCCTCACTTAGGCCTCTTCCACACTGCCTATAAAATACAGATTATCTGATTTGAACTGGATTATATGGCAGTGTAGACTCAAGGCCCTTCCACACAGCTATATTACCCATTTATAATGGACTTAATGTCAGGGGAAAACCTTTACCCTTGACCTTAACTACCACCAATTCTTCAATACTTTATTTCCCATACCACCAGACTTCGCCACAGCAACGCGTGGCCGGGCACAGCTAGTCTATATATATAAAAGGGTAATGAAATTTCGGCCTAGGACAAAACAACAAAACTACACATCCCAGAAACACTAAACTTGGCAACACAGCCCCTCATCCATGCCTCTACGTTCATACGACAAAAAGAAAAGAAAAATAAAGTCCTAATTAGAGGGAGAGGAAGAATTGCTTTCATCCAATTGCTGCCAGTTAGAAGGCTAAGCTCCGCCCACTTGGTCTCCTAGTAACCCACTCGCCCCAGGGGACAGGCAGAGTTAGGCCTCACATAGGCCTCTTCCACACTACCTATAAAATGCAAATTATCTGATTTCCAATACCACCGTACTTCGCCACAGCAACGCGTGGCCGGGCACAGCTAGTCTATATATATAAAAGGGTAATGAAATTTCGGCCTAGGACAAAACAACAAAACTACACATCCCAGAAACACTAAACTTGGCAGCACAACCCCTTATCCATGCCTCTATGTTCATACAACAAACAGCTCCAGCTACTCCAGAAAACGGCCAGGCTTTGAGACTGCAAGGCTATTCACTGCTATTCCACCTGGCCAACAAAGGATTTCCATAAGCCACAGCAACGCGTGGCTGGGCAAAACTAGTTTCTTTATATACAAGTGTTGATACTTTGTCACTTCTAACAGTCTCTGTTCCTGTTCCCCCAACAGCGCTTCGACTTCTGGACATCTACCCAAAAGAAAAGCTCCAGAAACTGCTGGCCGTGGATTTGTCTAGAAGTATTCAAATGCAGAACAAAAAACACGGCCACCCTTACGTCGGCACGTACGGCTACACGATGAAGGACCACAGCTACATCGCGCGGGACATCGACAGCGTGGCTGGCGACAAAAACACGGTGGTGGTCATTTCGGTGGGCCAGCACTTCCGCCCCTTCCCCATCCGGCTCTTCGTCCGACGGGTGGTCAATATCCGGAAGGCCGTCCAGCGGCTTCACCTGAGGAGTCCGGACACGAAGGTCATCATTAAGGGAGAGAACGTCCGGGAGATGGAGGTGGACCAGGAACGGTTTGGAGACATCCATGGCTATGCTCAAGCTGTGGCCCTCAAGGAGGTCTTCCGGGATCTGAATGTGGCATTTGTCGACACTTGGGACATGACAATTGCATATAATAGCAACCATGTGCATCCGCCGGAGCATGTTGTTTGGGAGGAGATTAATATCTTTTTGTCTTGCATATGTTGAAGAACATTTTAAAGAATGAGACAGGGGTGCTGTGTAGGGTCTGGATTATCATATTCCTTCCATTCAAAGGCATTCACAATTCTTTTTTTGAGATGTATATATTTGTATGTCTTGCAATCAACGAAATACAGTATTTTAATAGTTTTTAATGGTTCCATGTAATGTTCATTGTTTGCTTTTCACAATCCTACGTTTCATTTTGTCTTAATGTTTGTATGTCATAGATTTTAAATTGTAAATTGTATTGTTTTTAAGTGTTGTAAGCTGCTTCCGTTCTTGTTTAAGAGAGAAAAGAAGAAAGATACAAATCCTCACCCTCATCCAAGTCAAAAATGAGCAACTAATGAAAGTTAACCATCACAAGCATTTATCCCATTGGAACCATGGTGGTATTGTTCCAGCATTTAACCATTATTTGAGTGCATCTACATTGTAGAACAAATGCAGTTTGACACCACTTGAATTGCCCTGTCTCAATGCTATGAAAACATGGAATCTGTCCCCTTGATAGGTTGTGTGTTATTTATGGCTATATAATTGTATTGTTTTACTTTTCTTAATAATGTTTTATTATGTAATGTATGTGTTGTTTTTATTATTGGAAAACGTTCTGAGTCCCATCCGGGAGATAGGGCGGTATATAAACAAAGTTTTATTATTTTATTATGACACAGCAAACAAGATAGATATGCTGGATTTCGTATCACAAAATCACAAGTCGAACTCTTCCCAAGTGTCTAGGACTGTGTGATGTATTTTCAGATGATGCGCACAGATCCCAGCCAGGTGGACTTTTGCAGTTGGCAGATCGTAATTTTGTCAATGTCTATTGTTTCCAAATGCCGGCTGAGATCTTTCAGCACGGCACCCAGTGTGCCCATCACCACCGGGACCACCTGCACTGGTTTCTGCCAGAGTCTTTGAAGTTCAATCTTGAGGTCCTGATAGCGGCTGAGTTTTTCCTGTTGTTTTTCGTCAATGCGACTGTCACCTTGGATGACGACATCAATGATCCAAACCTTTTTCTTTTCCACAACTGTGATGTCTGGTGTGTTGTGTTACAGAACTTTGTCAGTCTGGATTCGGCAGTCCTACAGTATCTTTGCGTGCTCATTTTCCAATACTTTTGCAGGTTTGTGATCCCACCAGTTCTTTGCTGCTGGGAGGTGGTACTTGAGGCATAAGTTCCAATGAATCATTTGGGCCACATAGTTGTGCCTCTGTTTGTAGTCTGTCTGTGCGATTTTCTTACAGCAGCTTAGGATATGATCCATGGTTTCGTCGGTTTCCTTGCACAGTCTGCATTTTGGGTCATCAGCTGATTTTTCGATCTTAGCCTGAATTGCCTTTGTCCTGATGTCTTGCTCCTGGGCTGCAAGGATCAGGCCTTCTGTCTCCTTCTTCAGGGTCCCATTTGTGAGCCAGAGCCAGGTCTTCTCCTTATCAGCTTTTCCTTCAATTTTGTCAAGGAACTTTCCATACAATGTTTTGTTGTGCCAACTGTCAGCTCTAGTTTGTAGTGCGGTTTTCTTGTACTGGTTTTTTGTCTGCTGTGCTTTGAGGAGTTTCTGATTTTTGACTTCAATCAAAACAGGTTTATTATTATTATTATTATTATTATTATTATTATTATTATTATTTTGCAGGAGCTGATGCCTCACCAAACTACAACTCCCAGGTCCCATAGCATTCAGTCAAGACAGTTAAAGTGGAATCAAACTGCATTAATTCTACAATATAAATGCACCTTAGATTGTCCTCATAGAACCACATGGTTCTACCGGCTGTTAGGAATTGTGGGAGTTGAAGTCCAAAACACCTGGAGGGCCGAAGTTTGCCCATGCCTGGTATGAATCCAGATCTATACTGTCTTAATATATATTTTCAATTCTATTGAGAGATAAACCCCCTGAATATTCACTTTCAAAACCACAGTGAGTGACCAGACTGGTTGTATTTTCCAAATGTCATTTATCCCGAGAAGCAGAACATTGGAGGGCAAAACTAATCTTTGAGCTGTTTTTCTCAACCGAGGAAAGGGTTACTGGCCTAAAGCCAATCCATAGTGATTCAGGTGCCAAGAACTGATTTCAAAGAAGTGTTGAGAACAGAACAAGAGGCCCGGAGCAGGGAAACAACACATTCGCTTTCCAGAAAAGCTGGAAACAACATGGAAGAATTCACTGGCGGAGATGTTTACAAGAAAGAATTCAACCCTCAAGCCTATCTGGAATATTTCAAGTTTGGAAGCCACACTTTGGGAGATGAGTCCGTCACCTATTACCTGGAATGCCTTTGCAAGACCTTCGCTTCAGGTAGGATCGTTCCAGCAGTCAAATTAGGCTGGAAATTACTCCTGTCTTCCGCTCTGTGTGGAATGAATGCAACCTGACACCGCTTTCATTGCTAGGGATCAAGGCTATGAAATCCTGGGATTTATATAGGCGCATGCAACTCTTTGGCAGAGAAAGACCTTGCAAAACTACAGCTCCTCTGCTTCCATAGCACGGAGCCATGGCAATTAAAATGGTGCCAAAATGCATTCGTTCAGCAGCATAGAGAGTCTCAGCTCATTTGTATGAAGACAAGGAATGCTTCCACACTCGATAATAATAATATTATTTAATTATATAATATAATTTTAATTATAATTACATCATTATATAATTTAATTTAATTATATAATTGATTATATTATTATTAATATAATAATATAATTTATTTACATGCTTCCCTTCAACTCCAGGGATTCAGAATGGATTACAGCATTTACATACATAGGCAAACCTTCAGTGCCTTTACAATCATATACAATGAAGATACACAAACACAAACAAAGGCAAGGCTTCTCCTTTCATTTCCGGCTTCTGGCGGTGATGCTCATCTCTGGCTTCTGCGGAGGTGCTTTTTCTCCACTTTTGAGCCAAGGAATCTTCATTGTCACCTCCTGGTAGTGTGATCAGCAAGACTGCTTGGAGCATCTCTTGCCTCTTCCTGCCAAAACGGTACCTATTTATCTACTCACATTTGCATGTTTTCAAACTGCTAGGTTGGCAGGAGCTAGGGCTGACAGACGGGAGTTCACCCTGTCTTGTGGATTCAAATTTCCAACCTTCAGGTCAGCAGTTCACCCAACCTTCAGGTCAGCAGTTCACCCAACCTTCAGGTCAGCAGTTCACTCAACCTTCAGGTCAGCAGTTCACACAACCTTCAGGTCAGCAGTTCACACAACCTTCAGGTCAGCAGTTCACACAACTTTCAGGTCAGCAGTTCACACAACCTTCAGGTCAGCAGTTCACTCAACCTTCAGGTCAGCAGTTCACACAACCTTCAGGTCAGCAGTTCACCCAACCTTCAGGTCAGCAGTTCACCCAACTTTCAGGTCAGCAGTTCACCCAACCTTCAGGTCAGCAGTTCACCCAACCTTCAGGTCAGCAGTTCACACAACCTTCAGGTCAGCAGTTCAGCAGCACAAGGGTTTACCCATTGCGCCACTATAGCGCAATAATGGCCTTTTTCAAAAAATATTTTGAATGGTCTCCTTCTTCTTTGGGGAAAAATAATATGGACACAAAAATTTTCCTGACTTTTTGTTTGAAAACAAGCAAACAAACCGCCAAATTCACAAGGCTCTATGAATCACGGAGGAGGAGGAGTCTATCTAAAACAAACGGGGCAAAGAACAAGCGGAGTCTAGAAACGGGAAAGATCCCAGGCAGCTTTCCAAGATGAGAAGCAGGAGCGGAGCCAAAGCTGTCACACAAGAGACAAGTGCCTTGGACTGAAAAGCTCCCTCTGGCACTTGGTCTGCTGGACTGTAATTGCTCCTTTGGGAGCAGAACAGCCCTGGGTGTATCTAAACCAGGCATGGACAAACTTTGCCTTGGACTGAAAGCACCTTGGACTGAAGAGCTCCTTCTGGTTCTTGGTCTTTATGGGGTCTGCTGGACTGGTGACCACTGACCACCCTTCGGGTTCGGTCACTCAACATATTACAAATCCACCTCACAGTAGTATTATCAAGCCCACCTTTTACTAGTTTGTTTACAAGTAGATCAAGGGGGATATTGTCAAAGGCTTTACTGAAATCAAGATATGCTCCACCCACAGCATGTGCTAGGGCAGTTAAAGTGGAATAAAACCATGACTGTGAAAGCAGAGAAAGTGCATTAATTCTGCAGTGTAGATGCACTCCATCTAGGGAGCAGAACATAGTTGGTTGAGGAGCAAATCACTTGGAAAGAGGCAAAGGGAGGGAAAGGAACATGATGATACATTGAAGAGAACTAGGATTCTATTAGGCATGTATACAGAGCCGGCCCTAGGTAATTTTCAAGTGTAGGCGAACAGCATTTTGCCCCCCCCCCCCCAAACCAATCACTGAAAAATAAAAGTGTTGGATAAGCGAAAATGTTGGATAATAAGAAGGGATTAAGGAAAAGCCTATTAAACATCAAATTACATTAAGATTTTACAAATTAAGCACCAAAACATCATGTTTTACAAGAAATCAACAAAAAAAGCAGTCTCAACTGTGCCCCTGTATGTTTTGCGCCCCAAGCAACTGCTTAATTCACCTCATTCTTGGACTGTCTCTGCATGTATATTTATACAGTTGCCTTCTATATATGTCGATTCTGCATCCACGTATTCAACAAACCAAGGCTCAGAAATATTCATAAAACTTGACTGACAAGCAAATTTTGCACGTTCTCCTTCTTACAACTCAGTCTACAGGACACTAAGTTTATGAAGATCTGTGTCCCTGGTTTTACTGGACCAAATGTTTTTGGGGTTTCTAATTGATAAAGACCCTTTACTCTTCCTCTTCCTCCACTTCTTTTTTACTTCTAGGTTCCGTGAAAGGAGAAACCTTGATCGATGTAGGCAGTGGCCCCACCATCTACCAACTCATGTCGGCCTGCGAGTCCTTTGAGACCATAATTGCCTCTGACTACCTTGACCAAAACCTCCGGGAGATAGAAAAATGGTGGAAGAACGAACCCGGAGCTTTTGACTGGAGCCCTGTGGGGATTTATGTATGTGAGTTGGAGGGGAAAAGGTATGGGAACACTCCGAAAGCAAACCCATCTCCCCTGGTTGCTACTTCCCTTTGTCATCTTCTTATCTATAGACCTTGCCACTCATGAGGCTTCCTGAAGGCCATAAATATGTATTACCTTTTGAGTCAATGGGAAGTAGATGATGGGGTATGATGAAATGTTCAACTTAATGCGAGGAAGAAGAAAGGATGATATAGGGCTAATACGTTGGGGCTAAAGGCTGGCTGATGAAAAGCAAAAGGACAGAGCAAACCAAGTATCAGAGAATGAAACAAAATGTGAAGATACCTCTCTAGACATCTTTAGCTGCTCTATTCCATGGTGCATGGTCATATCTGTGGTTTAGAGATTCTATGGACTGAAGCTGAGGCCTTCTGCCTTCCCAAAGTCTGTCTATACTCTACCTCTGCAGCTGCATGAAAAACAGAAACATCTATCGTTCTTTCCATGGTTTGTCAATCACAACCTTTTCTTCGGCCTTTTCTGTGAGCTCTGGAGAACCTTTGAATGCGAGCATTGTCTGCATCTGAAATTTCAGGCATATTTAGCACAATGCATACTCTGTGCAAATTGGAAAGCCATTCCATGTTTGTGGCATCACCCAGTCCATTCTAGGACAGTGTCAAGTGCACAACAGGAAACATTGAGCTTTGTTTTATTGCCTGGTCCACAGGCTGGAAGCAAAGGTCATGTTGTGTGAGAAGAACATTCCCATCCAGACATCTTTATGTTAAGCCTAAGGGCTTTGACAGGGCTTGTGACCATTTGCTAGGAGACCTGAGAGCTCTTGGTGACTTGACACTGGCTTGATAATGACTATTGGCCACTTGATTGGAGACTTGGGGGTTCTTGGCCATTTGATAAGAGACTTAAGGGTCCTTGGCCATTTGATAGGAGACTTGAAGGTCCTTGGCCACTTGATTGAAGACTTGAGGGTTCTTGGTCACTTGATAGGAGACTTGAGGGTTCTTGGACCTTTGACACGAGACTTGAGTGTTCTTGGTCACTTTATTGGAGACTTGAGGGTTCTTGGTCACTTTATTGGAGACTTGAGGATTCCTGGACCTTTGACAGGAGACTTGAGGATTCTTGGACCTTTAACTGGAGACTTGAGGATTCTTGGTCACTTGATTGGAGACTTGAGGATTCTTGGACCTTTAACTGGAGACTTGAGGGTTCTTGGCCACTTGATTGGAGACTTGAGGATTCTTGGACCTTTGACAGGAGACTTGAGGGTTCTTGGCCACTTGATTGGAGACTTGAGGGTTCTTGGTCACTTTATTGGAGACTTGAGGATTCTTGGCCATTTGATAGGAGACTTAAGGGTTCTTGGCTATTTGATAGGAGACTTGAGGGTTCTTGGTCACTTTATTGGAGACTTGAGGATTCTTGGCCATTTGATAGGAGACTTGAGGGTTCTTGGCCACTTGATTGGAGACTTGAGGATTCTTGGATCTTTGACAGGAGACTTGAGAGTTCTTGGCTACTTGATTGGAGACATGAGGGTTCTTGGCAATTTGATAGGAAATTTGACACTCCATATAATTCCTTGGTTTCCTTTCCATCCCTTTCTTGCAGAACGAAGTGGCCCGAGAAGGAGGCCAAGCTCCGAAGAACCATCCAGCAGGTCCTGAAGTGCGACGTCAACCAACAGAACCCAATGGCCCCCCTCCGCTTGCCCTTGGTGGACTGTGTCCTCTCCACCGAATGCCTGGAGGCCGCCTGCAAAGACCAGGCCAGCTACAGGGCCGCTCTGAGCAACATCAGCTCCTTGCTGAAACCTGGGGGCCATTTGGTTCTTTCTGGAGTTTTGGAGACCACCTTCTACATGGTGGGCTCACGGAAGTTCTCCAGCTTGTTTCTAACAGAGGATTTCCTGAAGGAAGCCCTTCCGGCAAGTGGTTTCACCATTGTCCAGTTCCAAAAGAAATCCAGAGATGATAAAGTGATGCTGGATTTGTGTGATCTTACTGAATTTTACTTCATCGTAGCCCAGAAAGGGAAGGAGGCCTAACACCATCAAAAAGTTTGGGAGACCCATGGATATCCTCAGAGTAGACTGTGTTTCTTATTCGAATTTTAATTCAATGTAGTCTGCCATTAATTCATAATGTATCCCATAGAACAACCTATGTTGTCTAGGTACAACACAGTGTTGATGGGAAAGGGAAATACAATAAAGTCTTCCAGGAATAACAATAAAAATGGCCTAAATTCCATTATTTTGGTCAATGTTTGTAATACCTTACTTTTTATTACAGATCACAACAGATGTCCCAAATAATACATTTCCCAAAAGATCAAGAAGATAGCTTTAACATTACACACATGCAAAAATGAATAATAAATAGATAGATATAGATATTCCAGAAATGTAAACACGATTAAGGTATTTTATTCAGATTTGTAGTCAGAAAAAAAATTCGGAAGAGGTTGAAACTTTTTTCCCCCTGAGATGACTTTTGAGGACAGTGTCTCCTGATCTGGCATGAGATCTCAACAAAGCCCTGAAATGACCATCATTGTGCAAAGGTTCTTCACAGGTAACAGGTCCTGAATCATTGCTCCCTCTTGAAGATCACAAAGGACAATTGTGTCCACAATTGGCAGACATTTCTTTTGCTTTCTTCTTATTTGCTTTCTCATGGTTACATCAGTGATTCTCAACCTGTGGGTCCCTAGATCTTTTGGTCTTCAACTCCCAGGAATCCTAACAGTGAACTGGTTGGGATTTCTGGGAGTTGTAGGCCAAAACACCTGGGGACCCACAGGTTGAGAACTACTAGGTTACATCAAGGAGTTTTCCACTAATTAGCAAGAAGTTTTCAGCCAAGCCCAAGTTGTCCAGATGGAACTATTTTTTGGTGTCTATTGAAGACTTCTATTGCATCTTTCCATCACACAAATGGTTTAGCAAACAATGCACCAAGCTTCTGATGACCAACTTTGTCCCCAACATCTCCTCCAAACATCTCACCGTACTTACAGAGCACACCGTGTACATGCAATGAGTAGGTCAACCAGGTAAATCTGCTGAACCATTTGAGTTGAAAACTTAGATGTCTCTTCTTATCCACAAGAAAAATATATCCTGGCAATGGAGTCCGTGGATTTTGCACTCATTGAGCTTTCACTTGCTCATCAGTCACAGTCTTCTTCATATAAAGTTCAAGGTCTAGCAATGACACAGCTTCTTCTCTTTGCTCCTGTTCCATGGTTTCTTTGGCAGGGCTTGGATTAGTGGTTCTCAACCTGGGGTCCCCAGATGTTTTTGGCCTTCAACTCCCAGAAATCCTAACAGCTGGTAAACTGGCTGGAATTTCTGGGAGTTGTAGGCCAAAACATCTGGGGACCCCAGGTTGAGAACCACTGGATTAGATGAACCATTGGTAGACAGCTCAGTTTCCACAGTTTCCTCAGTTTCCACCTGTAATCCAGGTCAAATCCTCTTTATCTACCAGTTTCAAGTAGGCCAACTTGGTCACTTCCACTATGTCAGCTATTGCTACTACAGTAGAGTCTCACTTATCCAAGCCTCGCTTATCCAAGCTCCTGGATTATCCAAGCCATTTTTGTAGTCAATGTTTTCAATATACAGTAGAGTCTCGCTTATCCAACGTAAACTGGTCGGGAGAATGTTGGATAAGCAAATATGTTGGATAATAAGGAGAGATTAAGGAAAAGCCTATTAAACATCAAATTAGGTTATGATTTTACAAATTAAGCACCAAAACATCATGTTATACAACAAATTTGACAGAAAAAGTAGTTCAATACACAGTAATGCTATGTAGTAATTACTGTGTTTATGAATTTAGCACCAAAATATCATGATATATTGAAAACATTGACTATAAAAATGCATTGGATAATCCAGAACGTTGGATAAGCGAGTGTTGGATAAGTGAGACTCTACTGTATCATGATATTTTGGTGCTAAATTCGTAAATACAGTAATTACAACATAACATTACTGCGTATTGAACTACTTTTTCTGCCAAATTTGTTGTATAACATGATGTTATAATTTGTAAAATCATAACCTAATTTGATGTTTAATAGGCTTTTCCTTAATCCCTCCTTATTATCCAAGATATTTGCTTATCCAAGCTTCTGCTGGCCCATTTAACTTGGATAAGTGAGATTCTACTGTATATTGAAAACATTGACTACAAAAATGGCTTGGATAATCCAGGAGCTTGGATAAGCGAGGCTTGGATAAGTGAGATTGCAATGTAAATTGGTAGAAAGGTATGTAATGATAGTATTAATATTCGAAATTTGGTTGAGACGGTGCTTTCAGTTCTAGAGGGACTCTAATTTTAGCTTCTCGCAAACTTGGCATGGGGATTTGGTTCAAATTCATGAGTAAATCAGAATTTTTTGACCTGAAAATTTGGGGAGGGATGAACCCCTAAACTTCCGCCTTGGCTACGGGCTTGATATATATTTATTTATTACGGTCGATGACCAGCAACATAACGGGCTTGATAGTATCAGTTCAATTCTGCTGAAAGGTAAACCCCAACATTTATCAGCATTAATAGCCAGGTGAGTGACCAGACTTGTTCTATTTTGCAAAGTCATTTATCTGGAGAGGCAGAAATTAACCTTTGAGCGGATTTTATCTACGACTCCTCCAATGAGGAAAGGGTTACTAGCGTGTTGCTAAACTATAAAGATTTAGCTGCCAAGAACTGTCCTCAAAGAGGAATCCGAAACAAGAGGCCCAGAGCAGGGAAAAAACTCATCCGCTGCCCAGGAAAGCTGAAAACACCATGGAAGAATTCACCGGTGGAGAGGTTTACCAGAAAAAATTCGACCCTCAGGCCTATCTGGAATTTTTCAAGTTGGAAAGCGACAGTTTGGGAAACGAGGCCGTTACTTTTTACCTGGAATGCTTTTGCAAGACATTCACTCCAGGTAGGATCTTCCCAGCGTGTGGAGACCCTCTTTCGGAGATCTTTAGGCTGGAAATTACCCCGGCTTCTGCTCAGTGTGGAGTGAATGCAGTTTGACACCACTTTCACTGCTAAGACTCAATGCTAGAGAATCCCAGGAGCTGCAGTTTGGAGAGAAGCATTCTTGGCAGAGAAGGCTAAACAGCTTGTAAAGCTACAACTCCCAAAACTTGAGTTTAAGCAGGTAAAGTGGTGGCAAAATGCATTCAGTCTAGTGCAGAGAGTCTCTGCCCATTTGCACGAAGAGAGGGAGGGCTTTCACACTGGTCTTAGGAACCCAAATCCCTCCAGTATTTTCAGTTGGTCATGTGGGTTCAGTGTGGGAAGTTTGGCCCACTTTTATCATTGGTGGGGTTCAAGGGATTCTTTATTGTAGATGAACTAAAAATCCCAGCAGCGACAACTCCCAAATGTCAAGGTCTATTTCCCCCAAACTTCACCAGTGTTCACATTTGAGCATATTGAGTATTCATGCCAAGTTTGGTCCAGATCCATCATTGTTTGAGTCCATGGTGCTCTCTGGATGTAGGTGAACTACAACTCCAAACTCAAGGACAATGCCCACCAAACCCTTCCGGTAGTTACTGTTAGTCGTGGGAGTTCTGTGTGCCAAGTTTGGTTCAATTCCATCACTGGTGGAGTTCAGAGTGCTATGTGATTGTAGGTGAACTATAAATCCCAGCAACTCCAACTCCCAAATGACTACCCTGTTTCCCTTGAAATAAGACATCCCCAGAAAATAAGACCTAGTAGAGGTTTTGCTGAATTGCTAAATATAAGGCCTCCCCCGAAAGTAAGACCTAGCAAAGCTTTTGTTTGGAAGCATATCCGCCGAACAGAACATCAGAGCAGATCGGTAAATGTACGTACCATAGAGTGTTGTAAATGGAAATACTGATAGTAATAAGAAAGGATTCAAAGTTTGTCTGGTTATGCTGGTTTGTGATGACAACTACTGCACAGTATATAATAAATATTCATTTTTTTGTTCAACAATAAATGTGAATTTTTCTTCATGGAAAAATAATACATCCCCTGAAAATAAGACCTAGTGCATCTTTGGGAGCAAAAATTAATATAAGACACTGTCCTATTTTCGGGGAAACACGGTATATCAATATCCCCTCCCAACCCCACCAGTATTCAAATTTGGGAGTATCGGGTATTTCAGCCAAATTTGGTCAAGTGAATGAAAATACATCTTGCATATCAGATATTTACATTATGAAGTAGCAATGAAAATATTGTTATGGTTGGGGGTCACCACAACATGAGGAACTGTATTAAGGGGTCACGGCATTAGGAAGGTTGAGAACCTTCTTCTCACCTTCTTCTCTCCTTCTTCTCCTCTTCCTTCTTTAAATGGGAGTTCCTGGAAATAAAATCATATGTCAACAAAACTGTGTTTGAAAAATAGCAAGCAAACTCCTAAATTCACAAGGATCTGTGATCATGGAGGAGGTAGAGTCTATCAACAAAGATAAGTGGAGTCAAGGAACGGGAAAGATCCCAGGCAGCTTTCCAAGATGAGAAGCAGGAACTCAGCCAAAGGTTTTACACAAGAGACAAGAGCCTTGGACTGAAAAGCTCCCTCTGGCACTTGGTTTTTATGAGGTCTGCTGAACTGTGATAGGTCCTTTGGGATCAGCAGGCCAAGCGTTACCCTTGAGTCCCATCTGGGAGCAGAACCATGGGCAAACTTGGGTCCACCAGCCCTGGGCAAACTTGGGTCCTCCAGGTATTTTGGACTTCAACTCCCACCATTCCAGCTTAAGCGGCTGAGGGGGAAAAGGAAAGGGCCTGAGGCCAGGAATGGTGGGAGTTGAAGTCCAAAATACCTGGAGGACCCAAGTTTGCCGTTGCCTGATCTATACGGTCAAACAAATGAGGCTTTGGCACCACTTTGACTGCAATGACTCAGTATTATGGAATCCTGGGAGGTGCAGTTTGGTGGGACACCAGCACTCCTTGGCAGAGAAGGCTGAAGACCTTGGAAAACCACATCTCCAAGGATTCCCATTCATAGAGCCATGGCAATGAAAGTGAAGAAAAACCTTAATGTGGGTTAAGTGCATCAATTCTGCAATGTGGATGCATTCCATGTTGGGAGCAGAGTCTCTTGGAAAGGATGAAATGGGATGGAACGGAACATGGGAACTGTAACAAAGTGTGAATTTTTTAGTTTACAGATGTCACGTTTAATTGTGTTTTAAAAGGGTCAATATTTCAGTTACTCTGCACTCATGAGTTGGTTGCCATGGGGAAGGTGGAGAAGTGCAGGTTTGAAAAAGAAGCAGTAGTCTGTGCCCTGATGAGGTACAGTGAAGACTGATCCTCAGTTGAAGGGATCAGGGAGACTCCAATGCTTATTTTTGAGTCAATTGGTAAGTTTGGTGACTTATTTTAAGGTAGTCTGTCTCCTGATGAGGAACAGATAATCTGTGATTGTAATTCACAGGGTGACTGCAGTTTAGAGCAGTAAAGAAAGAAGTGGCATTTTAAGAAGTTTGAAACACCTCATTCTAGCCTTGCAACTGGTAACCAAAGTGCCTCTAAAGAGAAAGTTACTGTAACCATTAAGTTTTGTGCCAGAATAAATGTGTTATTGTTCTTTTAAACATCTCAGCTTCTGTCATATATATTACCATCAAAACAAACAAGAAGAAAGAAGGAAAACAAAATTTAAAAGGTCTCCTCTCTAAGTAGCTAGTGGTTATATCTTCCCATAGTGATGGCAAGCGTGGATAATCCCCTTTACATCTGGTGGCCGCATTATAAACATCTTTACACTGGTGGCAGCGGTTATAATATAATAATATAATTAAATAAACATCCAACATCTCTTTTCCGCAGCAACACATTTAAGAGAAGCTGGATTCTATTAGATAAGAAGTATATTGATACAATCCCCTTATGTATATGTTGGTTCTGCATCTGCAGATCCAACCAAACATGGCTCAGAAATAAGTGTGAATAGAGCAAAGTAAAACCTCAGGAATCCTCTCCGGTGTTGATCCTTCCAACCCTGTCTGCAGGACACTATATTTATGAAGCCCTATGTTCTTGGTTCCCCTTCCAGTTGACTCTTCCTCCTTTTTTCTTCCAGATTTCCTGAAAGGAGACACTTTGATCGATCTAGGCAGTGGCCCCTGCATCTTCCAATTCATGTCAGCTTGCGAGTCCTTTGAGAACATCATTGCCTCTGACTACGTTGATGGAAACCTCCAGGAGATAGAAAAATGGTGGAAGAACAAACCCGGAGCTTTTGATTGGAGTTCTATAGGGATGTATGTATGCCAGCTGGAAGGAAACAGGTAAGGGAACAGCTTCTTGCCTGTAAGGGAATCTTCTCACCTACTAGATTTTTTAAATAATGTTTTTATTAAGTACTAGCTGTGCCCGGCCACGCGTTGCTGTGGCAAAGTGGTGGTGGTATTGGTTAAAAGTTGTTGTGGAATTTTTATTTGACGTTATTTGTATTTTTTTTAATTAATTTTATTGTAACTTATCTTTTTTATTTATTATATTTTATTATTTTGTTGTATTGTTTTTAGTTATTTTGTTATAGTATTTTATTGTATTAATTTTTTTAGTGTTTTTTATTATTTTTATTGTATTATTTGTATTTATTTTATTTTTTTATTCTTTTATTAACTGCTAGGAGACCAAGTGGGCAGAGCTTAGCCTTCTACTGGCAGCAATTGGATAAAAACAATTATGTCTCTCCCTCTAATTAGGACTTTATTTTTCTTTGCTTTTTGTTGTATCAACCTAGAGGCATGGATGATGGGTTGTGTTGTCAAATTTCGAGGTTGGGGGGCTTGTAGTTTTGTTGTTTTGTGGGTCGCTGTGATGCCATCACTCTTTTATATATATAAGATTTCTGTACATAGAAAGAGTGAGAACAATGGTAGGTATAGGAAAGATAGAATGAGGGGGGAAAAGGAGAAAGGGAAAAAAATAAAAAAAATTAGGAGAGGCAAAAAAGAAAAGAAAAAAATATTTTTAAAAAAGTCTTTGCCTTCCAATTCATTCCTTTCAGGCATGTTTCATATCCATCTTATATAGATCCCGCCTTCTGTCTTTTATGTTTATAAGTATCATTATCTTACTGACTTCTCATATTGATTCTATAATTAATGGTGTTCGTTGCTTCTCTAGGAAGTCCTTGACTCTTGACCAGTCTGTTACTTTATGTCCTAATTTTATTATTTCTGTCAGAATGTCCATTTGCATTATCTCAAGTACTTTAGTAGTCCATTCATGTATGTCTGGTATTTCTTTTTGTCTCTATTTTCTGGCTATGATAATTCTAGCGGCTGTGGTTAGATAAAAGAACCATTTCTCTTGGTTTTTGTCTAATTTGATGTCAGTGATACTCAAGAGGAAGTATTCTGGTTTCATTTTAATATTGACCTGGAGGATTTCTTCCATACTCTTCCTAACTTCTTCCCAGAACTTCTGGATTTTCTTACATAACTAGATTTTTGAAGGCCACAAATATGTATTGCCTTTGGGGTTAATGGAATGTAGGTGATAGGATTCAATGGGATGTTCATGAAATACAACTTAATGTGAGGAAGGAGAAGAGCTAGCCTATATAGAGTTAACTAGCTGTGCCCGGCCACGCGTTGCTGTGGCAAAGTGGTGGTGGTATTGGTTAAAAATTGTTGTGCAATTTTTATTTGACGTTATTTGTATTTTTTAATTAATTTTATTGTAAGTTATCTTTTTATTTATTATATTTTATTATTTTCTTGTATAATTTTTAGTTATTTTTTGTTATTATGGTATTTTATTGTATAATTTTTTTAGTGTTTTTTATTATTTTTTATTGGGTTGCTAGGAGACCAAGTTGGAGGAGCTTAGCCTTCTAACTGGCAGCAATTGGATAAAAGCAATTATTCCTCTCTCTCTAATTAGGACTTTATTTTTCTTTTTTTGTTGTTGTATCAACCTAGAGCCGTGGATGATGGGTTGGGTCGTCAAATTTCGAGGTTGGGGGGCCTGTAGTTTTGTTGTTTTGTGGGTCGCCGTGATGCCATCACTCTTTTATATATATATAGATAGGTGGAAGCCTGGCTGACAAAAAACAACAGGTCAGAACAGACCAAGAACCAGAGAAGAAGGGACACAGTGAGCTGAGAGAACCTGAGGATACTTTCCTAGGAAGTTCTCTTGATGCTCCTTTGGTATGTTAGGACCTGAAATGAGGTAACTCAATGACACTTGTCCATATCTGTGGTTTCACATAACAATGGTCTGGATGGGAACATATTCCCCATGGATGCAGAGGTCATACTCATTGTGTCCACCATCTACTCCAAGCATTGACTGTTGGCCAAGGCTTTCCAGAGATGCTTTCCTAAACCTTCTTTGAGATTCTGGGGACTGAAGCTGAGAAGCCTTCCCAAATTGTACAAAAAGCGCATGCGAACTCTGCAGCTTCATGAGGAACAGAACCATCTATTGTTCTTTTCCATGGCTTGTTATTCATTGTGTTTTCTTCTGCCTTTTCTGTGAGCTCTGGAGAGCCTTTGAATATAGGCATTGTATGCATCTGAAATTCCAGGCCTATTTAGCACAATTTATACTCTGTGCTAATTGGAAAGTCATTCCAAGTTCAAGGCATCACCCAGTCCATTCTAGAAGAGTGTCAACAAGGACAACAAGGACCAGCCTCACTATAACTCTATTCTGAATTCTACTAGGTCCCTCTTATTTGGGTATTTTAATCTAATGATTCTATTTTTAAATTTATATTGCTGCTGCAGTCCTCCCACCTATGAATTTGACTGAATTGTATTGGTGGTTGTTTAATACGATTACTGTTGTATTAACTTTTGTTTTAACTTTTGTTTTTATTACCATATTGTGTTTTAACCTGTGCATGTTGTCTTAATGTATGTGTGTTGTTCTTTTGTAACATTGCAAGCTGTCCTGAGTCCCCGCAGGGAGATGGTGGTGGAGTATAAATAAAGTATTATTATTATTATTATTATTATTATTATTATTATTATTATTATTATTATTATTTTATTATGACACAGCAAACAAGATAGATGTGCTGGATTTCGTATCACAAAATCACAAGTCGAACATTCCCAAGTGTCTAGGACTGTGTGATGTATTTTCGGATGATGCAAGCAGATCTCAGTCGGGTGGCCTTTTGCAGTTGTCAGATCGTGATTTTGTCAATGTCTATTGTTTCCAAATGCCGGCTGAGATCTTTTGGCACGGCACCCAGTGTGCCCATCACCACCGGGACCACCTGCACTGGTTTCTGCCAGAGTCTTTGAAGTTCACTCTTGAGGTCCTGATAGCGGCGGAGTTTTTCCTGTTGTTTTTCTTCAATGCGACTGTCACCTGGGATGGCAACATCAATGATCCAAACCTTGTTCTTTTTCCACAACTGTGATGTCTGGTGTGTTGTGTTCCAGAACTTTGTCAGACTGGATTCGGAAGGCCCACAGTATCTTTGCGTGCTCATTTTCCACAACCTTTGCAGGTTTGTGATCCCACCAGTTCTTAACTGCTGGGAGGTGATACTTGAGGCATAGGTTCCAATGAATCATTTGGGCCACATAGTTGTGCCTCTGTTTGTAGTCTGTCTGTGCAATTTTCTTACAGCAGCTGAGGATATGATCCATGGTTTCATCGGTTTCCTTGCACAGTCTGCACTTTGGGTCATCAGCTGATTTTTCGATCTTGGCCTTGATTGCATTTGTTCTGATGTCTTGCTCCTGGGCTGCAAGGATCAGGCCTTCTGTCTCCTTCTTCAGGGTCCCATTCGTGAGCCAGAGCCAGGTCTTCTCCTTATCAGCTTTTCCTTCAATTTTGTCAAGGAACTTCCCATGCAATGTTTTGTTGTGCCAGCTGTCAGCTCTAGTTTGTAGTACGGTTTTCTTGTACTGATTCTTTGCTGTGTTTTGAGGAGTTTCTGATTTTTGACTTCAATCAAAGCAGGTTCTTCCCTTTGCTTTCCATATTCTGCCAGGGCATGTTCTTCTTCTTTGACTGCTTGTTTTACTTGTAAGAGTCCTCTGCCCCCTGATCTTCTAGGCAGATATAGCCGCTCAACATCACTGCGAGGTTGTAGTGAATGATGAATGGTCATGAGTTTTCTTGTTTTTCTGTCCAAATTGTCCAGTTCCACCAGTGTCCAATTTATAATGCCAGCAGTATATCTTATGACAGGTATGGCCCAGGTGTTTATGGCCTTGATGGTGTTGCCTCCATTGAGCTTCCTTTTGAGAATTTTTCTGACCCTTTGTGTGTATTATTTACTGAGCACAATCTTCACATGTTCATGCTTGATGTTGTCCAGCTGTAGTATGCCCAGATATTTGTAGGCCTCTGGCTGGTGACGCTTTATCATTTGGCCATTAGTCATATTTATGCCCTTACTTTCAATGATTTTTCCCTTCTTCAATGCCACTGTCAAACATTTGTCCAAACCAAACTCCATGCTGATATCAGTACTAAAAATTCGGACAGTGTTGGTCAGAGACTGGATTTCAGTTTCCATTTTTCCATACAGCTTCAGGTCATCCATGTACATCAGATGTGAAATTTTGTGAGATTTCTTAGATGTTTGATAGCCAAGATTTTTGTTGTTGTTGTTGTTGTTGTTGTTGTTGTTGTTGTTGTTATAAACATTAAGCTATGTGGCATTGCCTGGTCCACAGACTGGAGGCAAAGGTCAAGTTGTATGAGAAGAACATTCCCATCCCAACCTAAGGGCTTTTGTAAAGGCTCTTGGTCATTTCATAGGAGACTTGAGGACTATTGGCCACTTGATATGAAATTTTAGACTCCATGCAATTCTGAGCCCATAGCTATAGTAGTTGCACAGGCCATTTCTTTGACTTGAAACATTGCACTATATTCCTCTGCCCGAAATCATTTTAGAATATAACATTGTATTTTAGTTCTAGTGGTCCTTCCAGGCCATCCTCTCCTCCATCCCAGTGGTCTTTTTTCCTCTTTCTTTGCAGATTCATATGTTATTTGAGTGATTATATTCCTTCCGTTTATGTGATTGTTTTAGTCAATTGTTATGTTTTGTTTTTGTTTTTAATTCTTATAGCATTTTATAGTGTTTTCAGTGTTTTATTGTACAATGTTTTATGCTGATTTTATATTGGAAACCGCCCTGAGTCCCTTTCGGGAGAGAGGGCGGTATACAAATAAACTTTTACTTACTTACTTACGTGGTTTCTTTTTTGTCCCATTCTTGCAGAACGAAGTGGCCCGAGAAGGAGGCCAAGCTCCGAAGAACCATCCAGCAGGTCCTGAAGTGCGACGTCAACCAACAGAACCCAATGGCCCCCCTCCGCTTGCCCTTGGTGGACTGTGTCCTCTCCACCGAATGCCTGGAGTCCGCCTGCAAAGACCTGGCCAGCTACAAGGCTGCTTTGAGCAACATCGGCTCCTTGCTGAAACCTGGGGGTCATTTGGTGCTCAGTGGGCTTTTGGAGAGCACTTTCCTCGTGGTGGGCTCCCAGAAGTTCTCCATCTTGTTCCTGACGGAGAAATTCCAGAGGGAAGCCCTGGCAGAAAGTGGCTTTACCATTATTCAGTACAAAACACAACGTAGGATTGATAAAGAGATGCTGGATCTGTGTGATTTTGCTGCATTTTATTTCATCATAGCCCAGAAAGGGAAGGGGGACTAAGGCCTTCAAAACATATGGGAGATCCCTTGAATATCCTCAAAGTAGTCTGCCATTGATTCTTAGTGTGTCACTTGGTCATTTGGCTGAACAAGGGCAACTTACTTCATGGAACTGTTGGGGAAAGAAGATACAATAAATCTTTTCTTATATAAAAATTGATGTTCCATTATTTTGCCAAACACGTGTCATTTCTTCATAGAAATGTATACATTTTCACTCAGATACCACATATACTCAAGTATAAGCCGACCTGAATATAAGCCGAGGCACCTAATTTTATCACAAAACTGGGAAAATCTATTGACTCGAGTATAAGACGAGGGTGGGAAATGCAGCAGCTACTGGCAAATTTCAAAAATAAAAATAAATGTAGATACTAATAAAATTATTGTATATCCTCGTGTATAAGCCGACCCGAATATAAGCCGAGGCACCTAATTTTACTACAAAAAAAACCTGGGAAAACATTGACTCCAGTGTAAGCCGAGAGTGGTAAATTTCAGAAATAAAAGTAGATACCAATAAAATTACATTAATTGAGGCATCAGTAGGTTAAATGTTTTTGAATACAGTAGAGTCTCACTTATCCAACACTCACTTATCCAATGTTCTGGATTATCCAACACATTTTTGTAGTCAATGTTTTCAATACATCATGATATTTTGGTGCTAAATTTGTAAATACAGTAATTACTACATAGCATTACTGTGTATTGAACTACTTTTTCTGTGAAATTTGTTGTATAACATGATGTTTTGGTGCTTAATTTGCAAAATCATAACCTAATTTAATGTTTAATAGGCTTTTCCTTAATCTCTCCTTATTATCCAACATATTTGCTTATCCAACGTTCTGCCGGCCCGTTTACGTTGGATAAGTGAGACTCTACTGTATTTACATAAAGCTCTAATTTAAGATAGGATTGTCCAACTCTGAGTAAATCATTATTCTCATCTTCTTTAGTGTAAATGTGCTTATGTATCCTTTTACTATCTTTTTAATAATAATAATAATAATAATAATAATAATAATAATAATAATGTAAAATAATACATGTAATAATAATAATAATAATAATAATAATAATAATAATAAATAATACAGGAAAATAATACATGTAATAATAGAGTAAAATAATAAAAGCAATAATAATAATAATAATATCAGAGTGAAATAATTAATGTATTAATAATAATAATAATAATAATAATAATAATAATAATAAAAATAGAGTAAAATAAATGTAACCATAGCAACAAGAATAGAGAAAATAATAAATGTACCATATATTCTCGAGTATAAGCTGACCCAAATATAAGCCAACCAGGACCCTCACCCAAGTATAAGCTGAGGGGGGCTTTTTCAGTCTTAAAAAAAGGGCTGAAAAACTAGGCATACTCGAGTATATACAGTAAGTGTTCTTTATGCAGATCAAAGCATAACCCAAATTCTTCAGAATGTATACGTTTTCCAAAAGATCTAGAAGACACCTTCTACATGACATGCATGCAAAACCTAATCAGATATAGATATCCAAGAATTATACATATATGTTAGATATGAAATATTAAAGAATACAAAGAATTGCCATTTACATTTTCAATCGTCCACCGATTTTTAGGAAATTTGATGGGGTCTGATGGTGATTCCATGGTTGGCATATGTATCTAATGCCAGTTTTCATTTCTCCCGATGTACCCCTAACAATCACATCTGGTTTTAATTCCCTAACTAGAACATCTGAAAAATGTAACGCTGCACTTTGTATTCAATGTTTCCCTACCACAAGGAGTTGTAAAGAAAATCTGCTTTCTTCTTCCGCCTTGACACAGTTTTTGGTACGTGATGCTTTTATAAAGGCTTCAATACATTAAAGGTCCAAACCATTGTAGCACTGGCAGATTCTGGGAGTCGCTGGTGGCTTCTATTTTAGTGCGGTTAGTTTTAAAGGAGCTCTCCAAGGTACTAGAGCTGTTTGGGAATAGAGTTCAGAACCTTGGACAGCTCCTGTTCTAGAAATAATAATATCGTAGACTTTTTTATTATTATCTATGAAAATATGCTGGTCTGTGACTGCAATAAAGAAAGATTTTATTTGATTTGGTTATGCTTTCATCTAAGCATAAATGCTGGATAAGTGTACTTGTGGGTTGCTGGAGAGTTACTCTTAAAAATAGGCCTAAGTAGTACTATGCCCCATACTTTACCATACCATAAACTCTGTAGTGACTTGATATTAATACAGTAGAGTCTCACTTATCCAACACTCGCTTATCCAACGTTCTGGATTATCCAACGCATTTTTGTAGTCAATGTTTTCAATACATCATGATATTTTGGTGCTAGATTCGTAAATACAGTAATTACTACATAGCATTACTGTGTATTGAACTACTTTTTCTGTTAAATTTGCTGTATAACATGATGTTTGGGTGCTTAATTTGTAAAATCATAACCTAATTTAATGTTTAATAGGCTTTTCCTTAATTTCTCCTTATTATCCAACATATTCGCTTATCCAGCGTTCTGCTGGCCCGTTTATGTGGGATAAGCGAGTCTCTACTGTATTAAAATATAGCAATTAAACTTCTGCCAACCTAGCAGTTTGAAAACATGGAAATGTGAGTAGATCAATAGGTACCGCTCTGGTGGGAAGGTAACGGTGCTCCATGCAGGCATGCTGGCCACATGACCTTGGAGGTGTCTACGAACAACGCCGGCTCTTGGGCTTAGAAATGGAGATGAGCACCAACCCCCAGAGTGTGAGTAGATCAATAGGTACCGCTCCGGCGGGAATGTAACGGCACTCCATGCAGTCATGCCCATGGCCACATGACCTTGAAGGTGTCTACGGACAACGCTGGCTCTTGGGCTTAGAAATGGAGATGAGCACCAACCCCCAGAGTGTGGGTAGATCAATAGGTACTGCTCCGGCGGGAAGGTAACGGCGCTCCATGCAGTCATGCCAATGGCCACATGACCTTGGAGGTGTCTACGGACAACGCCGGCTCTTCGGCTTAGAAATGGAGATGAGCACCAACCCCCAGAGTGTGAGTAGATCAATAGGTACCGCTCCGGCGTGAAGGTAACGGCGCTCCATGCAGTCATGCCAATGGCCACATGACCTTGGAGGTGTCTACGGACAACGCCGGCTCTTTGGCTTAGAAATGGAGATGAGCACCAACCCCCAGAGTGTTATGGTTGAGCCTTCGGGCTCTGGTAATGGAAGAAGGGGTCGTAAGACTCCTCGAGAGTCAGACACTCTCGAGGAGCGTGAAAGAAAACGTCTCCGGGATTTGTTTGCAGAGCCGACAGATGAGGACTCATTTGAGGGTTTTTCTGAGGGTTTGGAGGAAGAGATGGTCAGCTCAGAGGAGGATGACATGGAATGGACTCGTGTGAGGGAGGATTTGGGTGTTGGGGAAACAGGCAATGAAAGCGTGGGAGGTGATTGGCGGGTTGCAGGATCAGACCCATGGACTGGTTGGAGGGATGGAGCGGGATCCACAGCTGGGGATGCTGTGGGGCGTAGTCGAAGGTGCTTAAGCTCTGATGAGGATGATGATGTTGGGGCGTCTGGAATTGGGATGGCAGCTGACAGCGATGATGAGCTTGAACTGGGATAAAATGGGGTTTGGGACCAATGTCTAATTGCATTGGGCAAGGTAATCTGGACGGACGCTTGGGCTTTTGTTTGGGAACTTCCTGAAGACGGGTGTGATTCGCTACTGGATACGTAAGTTTACCAAGGATATTGGGCATCGACGGCGGGAGGAACTGTGTGGGGTTTTTCTCTGTGCAACTTGTGTTTAATCTTGATAGCTTGAACCTCCGTCGTCTTTTTGACGGGCAATACCTACTTACACTGGATTGACGCTGGACTGACTGACTACGATTCCGGATTAACCCTGCTGCTGGCTATCGGTGAGACCTTTGGATTCCTTGACGACTACGCTTGGCTATTGATCTTCTGGACCGGATTGGGACCCTGCTGACTGCCGTTACCCTAAACCTGAATCCTGACTACGACCACGCTTTCGTTCGCTGCAGGGAGGAATAAACAAGCCTGTTTTACTCCCCTGCTGTTTCTGAGTAGCAGAGAGGAATCTGCTACCAGTCTTTTCTTTACATTCTGACTCCTGTTGATCCTCTTTTGTTTGCATTGTTTGCCAAGCTGAAGTAAGCACTTTGATTTAATCCGGATTACACTGCTGTTTAACCCGGTTTATCCCTTTGAACCATTTAAGCTCAAACTGAGCTGTTTTTTGTTATTTATCCCACTGAAGTCAAGTGTTTGCCCTGTTCTTTGTTTCCTACGGGCGTTTTTAGTTCTGTAACCTCAATAAACTGAGTTTTGTTTTACTTGCTGGCGTTCTGTCTATGACACAGAGTGTGAGTAGATCAATAGGTACTGCTCCGGTGGGAAGGTAACGGCGCTCCATGCAGTCATGCCAATGGCCACATGACCTTGGAGGTGTCTACGGACAACACCGGCTCTTCGGCTTAGAAATGGAGATGAGCACCAGCCCGCAGAGTCAGACATGGCTGGACTTAACGTCAGGGGAAAACCTTTACCTTTACCTTACAGCAATTAAAAGCAAATTAGGACCAATAAAGACAAACATAACTCAACAGCTTTGCGATTTTATTTTGATTTTTTTTCCAGATATTTCAATGTTGAATTTTTATCCTTTCTCGTTAACCCACTAGGTTTCATTTGGGCTTCCGGGCCACGAGAAATAGTGAGTCATATGCATCACAGATGCCCGGGGGAAAAGTAAACCCGAGGCTCTCACATGACAAGATTTCAAAGCCAGCATCTTTCACGGCACCTTCAACAACCTCTGGGGTCAGGGCCATGCAATCGAACTTGGAGGGGCCGACCATCCAGTAGCTGACTCCGAGAGTCGCAGCAAAAATGAGGTGACCCCCCGGTTTGACCAAAGCGCCCAGATTCTTCACGACGGAGCGGTAGATGGAATGGTCTTTGCAGGCCACTTCCAGGGCGAACGTGGAGAGGAGGCAATCGGCCGGCGGGAGCACCACCGGGTCAAAAGGGTTGGGCAGGGTGGCGTCACACGGAAGGACCCGCTTGATGGTCCTCCTCAGCTTCTCTTCCTTCTCCATCCACTTCTCCCTGCGAGGAACAAAAAGGCGAGATTGGAACAAAGCAACCATGGAGGAATCTCAAAGATTTGGAAGACATGTCTTACAGGTGGCATTTGCAATGCTAAGAGGGACAAAGGAGGAAAATGTCATGGGCCATTGAGCTCGTAACATATCCAAATGTTCTTTGGCCCATGTAGCATCTCTGTTCACATCTATTCCCTTGGCGATTGCCTGATTTCAGGTGCATGGTCCCACAGGGTGGGCCATTATATCATCATCATCATTATTATTATTATTATTATTATTATTATTATTATTAAACTTTATTTGTACCCCGCTAGCATCTCCCGAAGGACTCGATGCGGCTTACAAAGGCCAAGGCCTCAACACACAATATAACAATATACAAAACAAAAGGCAAATTAAAACAATTAAAACAGTATAAACAACAAGCAGTAAACAATACGCTAAAACACAATAAAACTGGGCCGCAAACTGGGCCGCAGACTCATGTCTGCAAACTCTTCTGTGGCTGCCTTCTTATTTATTTATTTATGTATTTATTTATTTAATACATTTATATCCCGCCCTTCTCGCCCCGAAGGGGACTCAGAGTGGCTTACAAATTAAATTTACATACAATTTTATATTATTAGCATAGCACAATATTGGCAATAAATTACTATATTGTACTATATCAATTGGGAGCCCCAGTGGCGAAGTGTGTTAAAGCTGCTGAACTTGCGGACCGAAAGGTCCCAGGTTCAAATCCCGGGAGCGGAATGAGTGCCTGCTGTTAGCCCCAGGTCCTGCCAACCTAGCAGTTCGAAAACATGCCAATGTGAGTAGATCAATAGGTACTGCTCCAGCGGGAAAGTAACGGCGCTCCATGCAGTCATGCTGGCCACATGACCTGGAGATGTCTATGGACAACGCCGGCTCTTCAGTTTAGAAATGGAGATGAGCACCAACCTCCACAGTCGGTCATGACTGGACTTAACGTCAGGGGAAACCTTTACCTTTACCTATAATTTGATGTTTAGTTGCTGATAATGGACAAAATAACTGTAAACTTAAGAGGAGAACCTTTAGAGAACTTTCTTAATTAATGGCAACCAATGATACAATATCTCAATGTGAAATTAATTTAAAAATGTACATAGAGGAAGCTAATAGACTGAATGGAAGAAGGAAATGGATATTAATTTGGAACTTATAATATTTTTATATGTACTATTCAAATAGAAGACTGTGACCCCTTATTGAAAATACATTGTCTGAGAAATGATTATGAAAGACCGGCCCGTTTACATTGGATAAGTGAGACTCTACTGTATATCTTTTTTTGCCACAGCTTTTTTATTTTATTTCCCCTTCCCATCACAACTGCAATTAAGCAATTATGTTTTTGTAAATCTTGTTGAAAACGAATAAAAATTACTTAGATTAAAAAAAAATCCAGGAGCCATTCCAATCATGTTGCAATTGCTTCATAGCCACCTATTGCACTGACTACCCTCCAAAAGCTTGGATCCCACAGCCAAGTTTTTAGTTTCTTTCTAAAGGTCAGGAGGGAGGGAGCTGATCTGATTTCACTAGAAAGGGATTCCACACGTTCCTCGCATAATAGTCGCATCCATGATTTATCAGTAAGCCCATTCGCCTGCCCATCTGCTCGCCTGCCCAAATACCCACCTGCCCGCTTCAGTCATTCATGGAATCATAGAATCCTAGACATGGAAGAGATCTCATGGGCCATCCAGTCCAACCCCCTGCCAAGAAGCAGGAAATCACATTCAAAGCACTCCTGACAGATGGCCATCCAGCCTCTGTTTAAAAGCCTGCAGCCAAGCACAGGAATTTCTTGCTCTAGAGGCGTTTGGCTGCAGGCACTGGAAGGCACATGTGCACAGGTGGCACATGACTCCAAAGACATTGGGTATCATGTATAAATAATCAGAAAATACGTGTTGGAAATGCCATCAGCATGAAGGCAGTTTCTACCACATGTGGTGGTCATGTGAGCAAGCCAGCAAATATTGGAAAATGGTTCACGAAATAAGCCAGAAGATTCTAAAGATAAAATTTGAAAAGAAACCAGCATATTATCTATTAGGTATGACGAATCCGGAAATGAACCTAAATCAAAATCAGGATATTCTATTCACCTGTCTAACAATGGCAGCGAGAATGGTCTATGCCAAATTATGGAAACAAAAAGAGATCCCATCAAGGGAACAATGGTTAGAAAAGATACATGGATCGGTTAACTTTTTTTGTTAAAGAGAGTTACAGGAAAACAAATCAGACAGACTGACTGGAAATATTTTGAAGAATATAAGCTTGGATTAGGATAACTGAAATATGTATGAAAGAGCATCAAAAGATAAATAATGAAGAAGAGAAGGGGACATAGTTACCGAATAGTGAGACTATTATGCAAATCAAATATGGCAGATTTTGAGCATCCAAAGTAAAGGGGTGAGCAAACTAATCTAGGAAAGCAAATAGAGCATATAAGAGAGTTGCTTTGCCTCGATATTCGCAGTTGTTGCTAAAATAGTAGAAGCCCCCATCAGATGCCCCCTCTTTCTCAACATAATAATAATAATAATAATAATAATAATAATAATAATAATAATAACAACAACAACAACAACAACAACAACAACAACAACAACAACAACAAAATGTTGCATGGAAAGTTCCTTGACAAAATTGAAGGAAAAGCTGATAAGGAGAAGACCTGGCTCTGGCTCACGAATGGGACCCTGAAGAAGGAGACAGAAGGCCTGATCCTTGCAGCCCAGGAGCAAGACATCAGGACAAAGGCAATTCAGGCCTAGATTGAAAAATCAGCTGATGACCCAAAATGCAGACTCTGCAAGGAAACCGACGAAACCATTGATCATATCCTCAGCTGCTGTAAGAAAATCGCACAGACAGACTACAAACAGAGGCACAACTATGTGGCCCAAATGATCCATTGGAACTTATGCCTCAAGTATCACCTCCCAGCAGTAAGAAACTAGTGGGATCACAAACCTGCAAAAGTATTGGAAAATGAACACGCAAAGATACTGTGGGACTTCCGAATCCAGACTGACAAAGTTCTGGAACACAACACACCAGACATCACAGTTGTGGAAAAGAAAAAGGGTTGGATCATTGATGTCGCCATCCCAGGTGAAAGTGGCATTGACGAAAAACAGGAAAAACTCAGCCGCTCTCAGGACCTCAAGAGTGAACTTCAAAGACTCTGGCAGAAACCAGTGCAGGTGGTCCCGGTGGTGATGGGCACACTGGGTGCCATGCCAAAAGATCTCAGCCAGCATTTGGAAAAAATAGGCATTGACAAAATCACAATCTGCCAACTGCAAAAGGCCACCCTGCTGGGATCTGCGCACATCATCCGAAAATACATCACACAGTCCTAGACACTTGGGAAGTGTTTGACTTGTGATTTTGTGATACGAAATCCAACATATCTATCTTGTTTGTTGTGTCATAATAAAATAATAATAATAATAATAATAATAATAATAATAATAATAATAATAATAATAATAACACAAAATACATCACACAGTCCTAGACACTTGGAAAGTGTTCGACTTGTGATTTTGTGATACGAAATCCAACATATCTATCTTGTTTGCTGTGTCATACAATAAAATAATAATAATAATAATAATAACAATACAAAATACATCACACAGTCCTAGACACTTGGGAAGTGTTCGACTTGTAATTTTGTGAAACAAAATCCAGCATATCTATCTTGTTTGCTCTGTCATACAATAAAATAATAATAATAATAATAATAATAATAATAATAATATTATTACAAAATTACGATCTGCCACCTGCAAAAGGCCACCCTGCTGGGATCTGCGCGCATCATCCGAAAATACATCACACAGTCCTAGACACTTGGGAAGTGTTCAACTTGTGATTTTGTGAAATGAAATCCAGCAGATCTATCTTGTTTGCTGTGTCATACTTATAATATTAACTTTATTTTTATATCCCGCTCCCATCTCCCCAGAGAGGACACGGGGCGGCTCACATGGGGACAAGCCCAGTTTCAACATACAATAAAATACAGCATAATTAAACCAATGAAAAACAAGTAAAATAGTATAAACATACAAACCAGCATAAAACATCAACATCAAAACATTAGAACATTAGAGTCTGAACATATTACCTGTTTCCTTCCAACTCGCAGACATATTTCAGAATCAGAGACCAGTCGTACGCTTCCGGATCCTTCTTCAGCCACTTCTTAATCTCCTCCTGGTTCTGCTCAAGGAAATCACTGGTGATGATCTCTTGGAAATATTCACAGGCAGACACGTGTTGGTAGATGGTGGGCCCACTTCCAATATCAATCAGGGTGTCCCCTCGGATGTCACCTATATTTCAAAGAAACCATTAAATCCCCCGTCTCTTGTCATGTCCAGTCCGTCTCCTTGATTGGTTTGCCGGTATTTCTTTTCAGCAAGTATGTCAGTCTATCCATATTTTTAATATTGATTATTTTCTCTATCCAAAGTTCCCGTTCAGGAATAGTTTCCATTTTCCAAGATCTTGCAGAAACCATTCTAGCTGCTGTTGCTAGATAGGTAAAGAGCTTGTCTTTGTTTGTTTCTTTCATCACTTACATATAATAATAATAATAATAATAATAATAATAATAATAATAATAATAATAATAGAGTCTCACTTATCCAACATAAACAGGCCGGCAGAACATTGGAAGGTGAGCACCTATCTCTTAGCTTCCTCTGTTGAATCTCTACCAGTCTTAAGCCAATTTTTAGCTCCACATACTGAATTTCCACCACCTTTCCTTCCTTCTCTCCAAGGAATTAAGAGCCAAAGTGATTCCATAGGTCAATGATGGGCAACCTTTTGCACTCGGTGTGTCAAAATTCACCAAAAAACTTGCATGACTTGGATGATGTGTCACTTTGAGAAAGGTAAAGCTAAAGTCCAGTCATGTCTGACTCTGGGGTTGGTGCTCATCTCCATTTCGAAGCCGAAGAGCCGGCGTTGTCCGTAGACACCTCCAAGGTCATGTGGCTGGCATGACTGCATGGAGCGCCGTTACTTTCCCGCCGGAGCGGTACCTATTGATCTACTCACATTGGCATGTTTTCGAACTGCTAGGTTGGCAGAAGCTGGAGCTAACAGCGGGCGCTCATTCCGCTCCCGGGGTTTGAACCTGGGACCTTTCGGTCTGCAGCTCAGTGCTTTAGCACATCACCACCGGGGCTCCAGTTAGGGGGAAAAAACCCATAATTTCGCAATATGTATAGTTGAAATACCAAAAATGTATAATTGTAATATATAACTGTATTCAATAAATCAAAAGCTATATTTACTACCATTATTTCCATGTACAACAATCTATGGTACCTCTTGCAGTTTCCATGCTGATTTCTCTCTATTCTAGTTTCAATGTAGTCATGAATAATGAATAATATAATAATAATATAATGGTAATACAGTAGAGTCTCACTTGTCCAAGCTAAACGGGTCGGCAGAAGCTTGGATAAGTGAATATCTTGGATAATAAGGAGGGATTAAGGAAAAGCCTATTAAACATCAAATTAGGTTATGATTTTACAAATTAAGCACCAAAACATCTTGTTATACAACACATTTGAAAGAAAAAGTAGTTCAATACGCAGTAATGTTATGTTGTAATTACTGTATTTATGAATTTAGCACCAAAATATCATGATATATTGAAAACATTGACTACAAAAATGGCTTGGATAATCCAGAGGCTTGGATAAGCGAGGCTTGGATAAGTGAGACTCTACTGTAATATGATAATATACTACTATAATAATAGAATAATAATAGAATGATATATATATATAAATGTAATGTGCATAATTCCCGTGGAGTAAACAACAAAACCACTGGACCAAATCACACCAAATTTGGCCACAAAAGACATAGTCATCTAATCAATCTGCAGAGTGTCAGCAAAAATGGCTAAGCGTGTCAGTGCTGACACGCGTGTCATAGGTTGGCCATCATTGCCATAGGTTGTGGGTTGAACTAGGACTCTGGGGACCAGGATTTGATTCCCTGTTGATCCACGGAAAACCATTGAGTGGCCTTGGATGAGTGACATAATCTCAGATCCAGAAATTCCCAAGCTAAGATCGCCTTGGGGCTGCAAATAACACACCGAGACAAATCTGGGGAATATGAAGAGAGACTCACCTCTACTGAATGTCTTGTGGAGCTTCTCCAAAGCAGGAGCATATATCGTGCCACAGGTTGGAGGGCCACCACACCCAACAGACACATAAGTTGTTAAGTATTCCTTGGCAACGAAATTCTGCTTTAAAGCTTCTCTTCCGATTAATTTATCCTCCATGGTGCCTCCGAGCCTGCGAAGTATTCAAACGATATCTGGTTTCTGCAGTGCCTCAAATTTATATCCACCCCTTCACGATTGCCTAATTTGAGACACATGACCCCAGACGAAGAGCTGTTGTATAATATAGAGAGAGGGAGCTGGACAGATTTGACAAAAGAAACCAAAAAAGGCAACCTGGGAATGTATCCTTTCCCCACCTTCCAACAACCCTATGAAGTAAGAAACTCTTGTTTGGCCAAATGACCATGAGACATGTAATCAATCAATGGCAGGCCTCTTAGAAAAGATATTAAATACAAATTTTAAAATGACACCACAAATGTAACTTTTGAACATGCCCAAAGAAGAATTGGAAAGGAAATATGGAAGAATTTTGTTTTACGTGACAGTGGCAGCTCAGATAGTATACACTAGATATTGGAAAACCTCAGAGGTGCCTCCCTTAGAAGAACTGGAACAATATATTACAGAGTTGCTGATAATGGACAAAATAACTGTACACTTAAGAGGAGAAGGGCATCTTGCTTTTGTGAGCTCTTCTTTAAGGCTTCTGCTTGTCAGAGTTCTTTTCTTGGCAGCTGTAACTTCCAGTAGATATGTTTGCTTCTGAACAAATGCAACATGCTATGCTAAAAATATAATAATGTATGTACATTTAATTTGTAAGCCACTCCTAGTCCCCTTTGGGGTGAGAAGGGTGGGATATAAACGTGTGTGTGTGTGTGTGTGTGTGTGTGTGTGTGTGTGTGTGTGTGTGTATATATATATATAATTCCATGCATGCCCAGATAGGCTTTGTTGTTTTTCCCTCTGTCCTATCCTGTTTACATACACCCCATCCCCTACCAAGAAGGACACATTTTGCCACTCTCCTAGGCAAAATGTAGCTATTTAGATATCTTTGTTATTTTACCTGCCTACCTACCTTAGATGCTAGCTTAGACAGCTAGTTAGCTCCAAAACCTTTTTCTATCTACAATGGATTTCTTTTTACCTCAATAAATACCCTTTTTGAACTTTTAAACTGACTTTGCAATCCTTTGCCATCCTAAGAAGAAAGGCTTCCCTGAACTCACCTCACGTAAGTTTCTGCTGTTTGGAAATGTGCTTCTGCCACTCTGCCAAATTTTTGGGAATCTCCCTCATAAAGAGGGTTAATTTTGAGCCTAACAGCTCATAGATTTCCAACACAAAGAGAGTGCGTGTGTCTGGCGGCACAGGCAGGCAGGTCCAGAAAGAATGTGTGCTTGCTAGTGCCTACAGTTGAGCATCTCTTAATCGAAGAGTAGAAACAACAGATGTCAAGTAAGAAGAAGGCACGCTGGAATGGAAGCCAGTGGGTAGTAAGTCCCCTCCCCAAAATAATGGCCCAATTTCCGGGACCCAAAACAAAAGAAACAAAAACAACCCTTCCAATTTCAGGAAGTTTACAAAAAACAGATCAGGGCCCCCAACGAAAGCTGGGACACAAAACGTAACAAGGTTTCCCCCGAATGCACATGTCTACTGGTTATGCCCTGATTTTTATTTCAAATATTATTTCTTTGATGCGGAGGGTAGTTGCTTGAGTTCTGATTATTTGAGGTCTCTTCTACACTGCTATTTAGTCCAGATTATCATATCAAATAATCCAGATTATCTGCTTTGAACTGGACTATATGAATCTACACTGGATATAATCCAGTTCAAAGCAGATAATCTGGATTTTATATTGCAGTGTAGAAAGGGTCTGAGAACCTCCTGTATTTGATCAAATGTTCATTTTGGGCTCAACAAGGGAAGCCATTCTTTTCTATATCGTATTTGGTTGGTGCATTTTATTCCTGCTACGAGGCAGTCTTTGGAAAATTGCAGTTTTTTCAAAGTTATGCACAGTTCAAGACTTATTCTGCACAAAATCCACAAGTGGTTGTTTTGCACAGAAAAAACAGCATTTCCTTTTTTGCCCAAGACATGACTTTTTGTGCACAAAATTAGCATCCTGTCTTTGCAGAGAAAAGGTTTTCCACAAAAAAGCAAGGACAGGCAAATTTTGTGCTGCATGTGTCTGGAGCAGTGAATATTGTATTCGGCTTTTTTTGAAACCATTCTTTGAATGTTTTCACATATTCCTCTTATTCCTAATTTACATCCACCCAGAGCTCCTTTCCCACAAGGAATCTTGCCTTTTCTCTAAAATTGTTTTAATTCAAATTGTTCTTATACGGATCGCAAGTGATGCCCAAAATTCTACAGAATGCATACATTTTTTCCAAAGGATCGAAAATCACAGAATCATAGAATCCTAGAGATGGAAAAGGCATGCAGGAAAAGCACAATCAAAGCGCCCCCAACAGATGGTCATTCAGCCGCTAAGGAAGGAGCCTCCACTGAACTCCGAGGCAGAGAGTTCCACTGCTGAACAGCTTTTCTTACAGTTGGGAAGTTCAGGTAGAATCTCCTTTCCTGTCATTTGAGCCTATGCCTCCATTGAGTCGCTGAGCCTGCAATGTCCACAAATTATTTCTGGCTTCTGTAGTGTCTCAGTTCATACTCACTGCAGTTGCAATTGCCCAATTCAAGACACATGATCCCAGAGGAGGGGCTGTTATGTAATGATAAATATATATCTGCCAACCATTCTGTTGCCACATTCGCTCAACAAAGGAGTCGGGAATGTGGTCCAAACCCCTTGGCAGCAGGACTGGATGTTGCAATGCATTGGAATCTGGTTTTATTGCAAAATTCCTCAGAAATGAAAGCCATGGCCTTAGCATTCTAGGACAGTGTCCAATGCGCAGCCACAAACAGGAACACTAACATTGTCCATCAAGCCATAGCCAGGTAAACAGCCTGGACGTAAAGTCAAGCAAGAAAGCTCAAAGTTAAATCCTGAGGGTACATAGTGACTGCTATTCTTTTTCAATCTAAGATCCCATGCTTGTTTGTATATTTTTTAGCTTCACAGGATTGTTGGAAAGGAAGATATAATAGCTTTTTTTCCCAATTATAATGAATATAGCATTTTTATCTGGGTAAATATTAGTATCATACCTTTGTAGAGAGAAAAATATATTTTCAGTGCAAGACAAGTCCGTGAGAATTTTGCATTATATGAATCCTGAGCATCATTGACTTTTAGCGATCACAGCATTGTTTTGCATGGAAAATAGTATTTCCTTTCTGGCCAGATATTAGTATCATATCTTTGCAGGGGGGTGGGAGTTGTTTTCAGTGCAAAACAAGTCCATGAGAATGTTGCGTGATATGAGTCCTGAGCAGCGAATATTGTATTCCGCTCTGGGTTCTTCTTATCGGGCGTCTCGGCAGCCCAAGAAACACTTTTGAAAGCTTTCTTTGAATGTTTCCATATATCCTTCCCGTTCCTAAGTCACATCCAATCAAAGCTCATTCCCCACAATGAATCTTTTTTTGCAAAATTATTTTTAATTCAAATATCTACTCTTTTTACAGATCACAAAAGATGACCCCAAATCTTTAGAATGGATGTATTTTCCAAAGGATCAAGAAGGCATCTTTAACCTTACATGCTTACCAGAGCTATTTGAAGATATAGATAGATAGATAGATAGATAGAGATAGATAGATAGATACATACATACATACATACATACATACTTGAAGATAGATAGAAGCAAACACACATATATATCCTATAAAATCTGCTTTCCTGTTCCCCTCAATTTTTTTTTCATGTCAGGAGTGACTTGAGAAACTGCAAGTCACTTCTGGTGTGAGAGAATTGGCTGTCTGCAAGGATGTTGCCCAGAGGACACTCGGATGTTTGATGTTTTTGCCATCCTTGCAGGAGGCTTCTCTCATGGAGCTGGAGCTGATTGGGGGAGCTCATCCACGCTCGCCCCGGGTTGGATTCGAACTGTCAATGTTCAGGTCAGCATCCCAACCTTCAAGGCAGCAGTCCTGCCAGCACAGGGGGTTAACCCACTGAGCCACCGGGGGTATGGTTTTGGAAAATGTGACTTTTTTAACTGTTACAAATCCCAGAATCCCCAAGACAACATAGCTATTGGAATATTCTAAGAATTGTCATCTCCAAAAAGCAATTGTTACTATCGACTTCCATGTCGGTGGTCAGTGAATCCCTTCCAGGTATTGGATAGTTTTAATGGAGCTCTCCAAAGTTCTGGGGTTACCTAGGAATGGCTTCAGCACCAAGGATGTCTCCTTAGAGCCCAGATTAAAACCTAAGCTTGGTTCACCAACTCACAGACATGGGAGACCCAAGCCACCTTGGCACAGCATGGTCTACTCTACCTGATATGTGCTTCTGACATAGAACTGAAGAATGGGCTTCATTTATGGCTTTCATTTGGTCAGCTGCTTTCCTTTCCAGTTAACTCATTAGATCTCATTGGGCTTCTGGGCCACTATGAACAATGAGGCTTTGATATCTGAGATAGCCAATGGAACATCATGCAGAAAGACCTCAGAGGACACAACATCAAAGCCCGCCCCTTTCAGAACATCTCTAACCATTTCTGGTGCCAGGTAAAGGGAGGAGAACTTGTTTGGCCCCACCATGTAGTAGGTTTCTTCAAGAGCCACCACCAAGATGAGATGTCCCCCAGGTTTGACCAAGGAGCCCACGTTCTTCATGGCTGAATGGTAAGTGGGGAGGTCTTTAGAAGCTGCCTCTATGCAGTAAGTGGAGAGGACACAGTCAGCTGGATGGACTTCTATCGGGTCAAAAGGATTGGCCCAAGTCACGTCACATTTCAGGACTTGCTTGATGGTCTTCCTGAGCTTCTCCTCCTTTTCCATCCACTTCTCCCTGCAGGGAATGGAAAGGGAAAATTGTTCCAATCATGAAGGAATCATCTAAGGTTGGATTGCATAAGAAGATGCATTATTTGTAATATCAGGAGAGAGGTATACATAATGACCTTGCACCTGAGACATAATTTTGAGGAGAGAGGCAACAAAAGTCAAGAGTGGCACAAATTTTGTTCTGCTTTCTCATAAATTGCAATCAGTATGTTAAAACTAAAGCAATTCATTGCTTTTTGAAGGGTTTGGGTGAAGGTAGCATAATGAACTCAAGTCAATGAGATGTGTAGATTTGAATGTTATTCTCAGTCTCTTGGAGAGAAGGGTTCAACTTGGTCATGGAAGCCTATTGGTGGACCTTGGACCAGTCTTACTATATCAGTCTCTGAAGAAGACCATGGCAGACTTTTGGGAAGTTTGGGTGTTGGTTAAGATATGAGGGCTATCCAGAAAGTACATTACGTTTTGGAATTAAAAATGAACGAAGTATAGGAGAAAGCATTTACCATATTCAGTTGAAAGCAAGACCCAAATACAACTTCTCAACATAGTCCCCATTGAAATCTAGGCACTTCTCATAGCGATAAAAGAGTTTGGAAAGTTCTTCCCCACCAAACTTTGCCGCTTGGCTTGCATCCTCAACCAGGCGGGCATCCCTTCCCGCAGCTGCGCATGTGCATGCACTCATCAGTCCTGGATCACTCTTGTAAGGTTTTGCAAGAAGCACATCTTTCCTGTCCCAAAAGACGGTTGCCATAACCTTCCTTACAAGCATTTGCAAAACAGAAGAGCGATCCAAGACGAGCGTGGGGGAAAGTTGAGCGCATGCACATGCGCAGCTGCGAGAAGGAACGTCTGCCTGGTTGAGGACGCAAGCCAAGCAGCGAAGTTTGGTGGGGAAGGACTTTCCAAACTCTTTTATCGGTATGATAACAGCCTATTGAATGTGATTTCCTGCTTCTTGGCAGGGGGTTTGACTGGATGACCCATGAGGTCTCTTCCAACTCTACTATTCTATGATTCTATGATTCTATGATTCTATGATTCTAGATTTCAATGGGGACTATGTTGAGAAGTGGTATTTGAAACTGGCTTTCAACTGCATATGGTAAATGTTTTCTCCTATACTTCGTTCATTTTTAATTCCAAAACATAATGTACTTTCTGGATAGCCCTCGTAGAAACTTTCAAGGGCCACAAACTCTCAGCTAAAATGATACACAACAGGCACCAGATATCATCTCCACCTCTCCATACCTGTCCCCCTCCAACTGGCAAACATATTTCAACACGGGGGCCCAGTCGAAGGTTTCCGGATCTTTTTTCAGCCACTTCTTCATCACCTCTCGGTTCTGCTCAAGGAAATCACTGACGATGATCTCTTTGAAGGACTCACAGGCGGAGAGGAGCTGGTGGATGGTGGGACCGCTGCCAATATCGATCAAGGTGTCTCCTCGGATGCCATCTGTGTTTCAAAGAAACCATGAAATTGTCCTTTGTCTTAATCCTTAACACCTTCTTTTACATCCACATTCTTGCCCATTTCCCATGCTGATGGGGGATGACAGGACTGCCTGTCCATTCCATTGGGAAGGTGGGCTCTATTTGGGGGACGCTAATCTTCTACTTTCAGCTGTGGAATCACTATAATTACCCCCACCCAGTTCATTTTCACAGTGACATTTAATAGTTTGCATCTTAGTTTAATACTGTTAAACCAGGATTCAATTGCCGGGTGAGTGACCTTGGGTGAGTTACAGATTCTCAGCCCCAGAAAACCCCAGGATAGGGGTCACTTAGGGTCACTACGCATTTATTTATTCTTTATTTATTTACAGTATTTATATTCCGCCCTTCTCACCCCGAAGGAGACTCAGGGCAGATGACATTGTACACATATAAGGCAAACATTCAATGCCATATAACATAGAACAGAGACAGAGACAGACGCAGAGGCAATTTAAAACTTCTCCAACTTCCTGAGGGTATGCTTGATTCCGGTCACAGGGGGAGAAGCAGCTTCATCATCCACTGCAACGGCAACTTTCTCATTCCAACGACGGCTGGATGATTTTTATGATGTTGTAAATTAGCCTCCCCACATATAAGTGGTACCTAAATTTCCTACGTGATAGATGCAACTATCTTTCGGATTGCTAGGTCAGCAACAAGCAGGGGCTATATTTTATTTTTAATTGTCGGGTGCTCACCCCGAGACAGGCTGGCCTTGAACTCATGACCTCTTGGTCAGAGTGATTTATTGCAGCTGGCTGCTAATCAGCCTGCGCCACAGCCCGGCCCACATTAGAAACAACTTAGAAACACCAACCCTCCTGTGTTTTACTCAGACCATTGCTGTTGTTGCTGCCAATTGATGTTTATGTTTATTTACACCCCACTTTTTCTCTTCACAAAGGACCGCACATTAAAGGTATTTCAATACAATCTAAAACGGGGTACCATTGTCCACGACAACTTTGCAGAAGCCGCAATCTAATACTAGCTTTGAATGCAATTTCCTGCTTCTTGGCAGAATGGGGTTGGACTGGATGACCCATGAGGTCTCTTCCAACTCTACGATTCTATGATTCTATGATTCTATGATTTTAGATCCTTCCAATTGAGCAGATAACTCTGCCCCTTTGAAGCCCACTTTGGGAAATCCAGGCCGGCCCCACATTTCCATCCCTTGGGCTCCTGTCCCTATTTCACCCCTCCCTTAATGGGACAGCATTAGATGCATTTGTATGAAAACTGTTCTGCTGCAAACAAGGAGACAGTCTTGCAAAACTCACCCTTTGCGAATGCCTTGTGAAGCTTATCCAAAACGATAGCGAATACAGTTCCGTCACCAGACCCGAAAGATAGATACATGTTTAAATACTCTTTTGGACAAAATGTTTGCTCATAAACCTCTTTCCCCGTAAATTCTCCTTCCATGATGCCTCTGAGTCCACAATGTACTAAAATGTTCTTTTGCTCCTGCAGCTTCTTGGTTCACAGCCACACCCTTTGCGATGCCTAGATTCGGGCACATGATCCCAGAGGAGGGGCCGGGATATAAATGGAAACAGTATTCCCCAGCTCTGGAAAACTCCTTGAAGCTACGTTCCTTCAAACAAGGAGTCAGGAATGTGATCCCACTCCCAAGATATGGGAGTTGGATGTTGCAATGCCTCAGATTGGCTCAGCTCTGCAATCCGTTACGGTCGTTTTGAATTCTGATTTTGTCATCTGAAGTATTCGCTCCCCGCTCCAATTTGATGTCATTTGCAAACTTGATAAGCACGCCCTTTAAACCTTCATCTGAGTCATTTATAATGATGTTGGAAAGTACTGGGCCCAGGACAGAACTCTTTTTATGGCACTCCACTGATCACTTCTTTCCAGGATGAAGTGGAACCATTAGAGACAATCACCCTTTGGTGATTGTCTTAACCAATTGGTTAACCAATTACAAATCCACCTAATGGTAGCATTGCCTGCCTCACATTTAACTAGTTTGCTTGTAGGGAAGCTCATGGGGGAACTTGTTGAAGGCCTTACTAAAAACCAAGATATGCTCCATTCACAGCATTCCCAAATATACGCTAAGATTGTAAAAAAAAAGGTAAAAGTTTTCCGCTGACGTTAAGTCCAGTCATGTCTGACTCTGGGGGTTGGTGCCCATCTCCATTTCTAGGCCGAAGAGCCGGCGTTGTCGCTAGACACCTCCAAGGTCATGTGGTCGGTATGACTGCATGGAACGCTGTTACCTTCCCGCCGGAGCGGCACCTATTGATCTACTCACATTGGCGTGTTTTCGAACTGCTAGGTTGGCAGAATATAGCATTTGTTGATATGTCTATTTTCACCCGGTCTATATAAATCATATGTGATATCTTATAAAGAGCACTGTATTAGACCATTTTCCTTTTATCTTTTTAAGAAAACTTGAAGCTGAGCCAACAATACAAATATTCAAAACATTGCCGCTTACCAGATGAAGGGTTAACTGAAACTGGAGTAAACCTGGGAACCAGTAGTAAACGGCTTATGTAAACAGCTTACTTCGGCTCACAGCCAGCCACTTTAAAATAACAACTATTTGACCGGGCTTCCTGGCTGGGAACTGTAAATGACTGCAACATTTGTACAAACTGAAGCTGGAATCAATTGGGGTAAACTGTGGAAGTGATGCAGATATTTGATCTGAACGGGATCTTGTTAACAGCTTGTTTATTTTAACTTCTTTTGTATTGCGGGTTGTATGTTGTATGTATGTCTATGTGTTAAATGTTTTGATACGGCCGATGGGCTAATCAATAAAATGTGATTTTGATATTATTTTTTTTGGTATATGTGTGTGGCTTTCAACTGCATAAATGTTTTCTCCTATATTTTGTTCATTTTTCATTCCAAAACGTAATCTACTTTCTGGATAACCCTCATATTTGAATATGTACAAAGGTTTTCCCTGAATTTGTCCGTGATAATGTCTCCCATCATGACACCAAAACATTGGAGGTGAGAGTTATTCCAGTCTACTGAGCCCACAATATACCCAGATGTTCTTTTGCTCCATTAGTTTCTCTGTTTCTCCATTATGTCACAAGTGTAGCTGTGTTCCTACAAACAAACAACATTTTAGGCCACTGAAAATTGCTCAACCGAAATCAAGAACACAAAGATCTTCTGGGCACAGCCTGGTCCAAAAGTGAGACATAGTGTTCAAGTGAGCGTCCTTAGAGGTACATCCTCAAAGTAGGGTGTGCTTGTGATGTTCTGAAGAGTCCTACCATTTCCCAGAATTGTAAATCTCGACAAGAGTTTCCTTCTTCGCAGGGCTGTTGGAAAAGGGAACACATTCATGGGTTTTATTATGTGATAATTGATCACAAGCCCAGGCTCTTGGGAGGAGCCTCCTTATGTAACCCTCACATGCTTTGACTTTTGAAATAGTGTGAATCAAAGCATATGGCAGCCATTGCCAAAACTATAAAATTATGAAACGGTATATATAAAAGGATGAACCCATGACAGTGGCAAACCTGATGAGCCAAAGTCCACTTGATGTTTTGCGGGCTCCAAGGCACCATGGAAGGGGATTTCACGGGGAAAGAGATGTACCATCTGAATTTTGATCCCAAAGGTTATTTCAACATGTACAAGAGCTTCGGCCTGAGCGTCTCTCCAGGAAATGATGAGCGGCTGCGCTTCATTCTGGAGCGTCTCCACAAGACATTTGCACTTGGTGAGTGTGACTGGGCTTCTTCTTCTTCCGTCGGAGTGGAACATTGAGATCCCTGAGATGATCTCAGTGCAGCATTTGCAATGGGTTTGGGTGAGTTCAAGAGATGTTTTGGTCACCTCAACTGGTGTAGCTCAGCCTTGCCATCATCTTCACCCAGAATAGCAAATGAGGGTGCTGTGGAGGAGGATGAAATGAGGGCTAAACCCAGTTTTAGTATCACCTTTCATTGGGTCCTTTGGAGGCAAAGGGGTGCATTTCAGAGTTGACTAGCAAGTCCTGTTCATTTCAACTGCTCTACTGGATCTGGGGTTACAACAATAATAATACAGTAGAGTCTCACTAATCCAAGCCTCGCTTATCCAAGCCTCTGGATAATCCAAGCCATTTTTGTAGTCAAGGGTTTCAATATATCGTGATATTTTGGTGCTAAATTCGTAAATACAGTAATTACAACATAACATTCCTGCATATTGAACTCCTTTTTCTGTCAAATTTGTTGTATAACATGAAGTTTTGGTGCTTAATTTGTAAAATCATAACCTAATTTGATGTTTAATAGACTTTTCCTTAATCCCTCCTTATCATCCAAGTTATTCGCTTATCCAAGCTTCTGCCGGCCCATTTAGCTTGGATAAGTGAGACTCTACTGTAATAATAAAAATAGAGTAAAATAAATGTAACAGTAGCAACAATAATAGAGTACAATAATAAATGTAATAATAATAGAGAAAAGTAATAAGGTAAGGTGCACCGTATAAATATTGTGAACACGAGGTGACTGATAAAGTGCTGCAAATTCTTGGAAGTGCAAATTGGGATGGGAATAGACCCTGTGTCTTTACTGGTAATGCAGCGTTTTGGCGATGCAAGCGGCAGAGTTTTGGGGGGAAGGAGTTGCTAAGCTCATTCATCGCTATGGTAAGTGCCTAGATTTGAATGGCGACTATGTTGAGAAGTGGTATTTGGGTCTGGCTCTCAACTGCATATGGTAAATGTTTTCTCCTATACTTTGTTCATTTTTAATTCCAAAACGTAATCTACTTTCTGGATAGCCCTCGTAATTTGTGGCTGCAGGAATCACAACAGCAACATCTTGGAAGTGGGAGGGAGGGAACGACTCATTAAGGATTGGAGAAGGAAATTTGTTGAGTCTGTCCAAATGGCCAAGCTCTCCAACAGCTTAAGGGGAGGAAACAAGGAAGGGTTTGTGGGAAAATGAGGACTGGCCTTTGAGTATTTTTTTTAAAAAGAAGACAAAAGTAGATTTCAAAATAGCCACACGAGGAATGCATTAATGTAAGGGTAAGGATAGAGACGAGTTGCATATGGTGTGGTGTCAGAAGGTTCACGGGTGGGAATAAGGAGGTGGTGGGACTGGGGAAATCATAGGTGTATCTCAATGGTTGAATTTTGAAGAGAAAGAGTTTTTGAAGAGAAAGAAAGAGGGGAGATGTTTTGTTTTTTTTGTGTCGGGAGCAACCAGAGTGAGAGAATTGGCCGTCTGCAAGGACGTTGCCCAGGGGACGCCCGGATGTTTTGATGTTTTTACCATCCTTGTGGGAGGCTTCTCTCATGTCCCCGCATGGAGCTGGAGCTGATAGAGGGAGCTCATCCACACTCTCCCCAGGTGAGATTCGAACCTGGCAGCTTTCAGGTCAGCAACCCAACCTTCAAGTCACTTAGTCCACTACGCCATCTGGGGGCTTCTAGGGGAGATGTTGAAAGTGAGGAGTGAGTGGTTGGACTTAGCTTTCTGGGAAGAGTGATGGCCGTCATATTAAAGAACCGGGGAGCTAATACTCCCAGGGTTTCTGCACATCAAAGAGACTGAATTGGTTAGTTGGTCCAAAAGAGACCATAATCTAAATGGCATGGGTCAGGGATGAGGAAGTGGAGAGTTCATCCAAAGAGGCAGGGAATTCTCACAGCGTTTCTCAAACACAGATGGCATCCGAGGAGACACCCTGATCGACATCGGGAGCGGTCCCTCCATCTACCAGCTCCTCTCGGCCTGTGAATCCTTCAAGGAAATCATCGCCAGTGATCTGCTTGAGAAGAACCGGGAGGAGATGCAGAAGTGGCTGAAGAAGGATCCAGAGGCATTCGACTGGACCCCCATGGTGAAATATGTCTGCCAGCTGGAGGGGGACAGGTACGGAGAGATAGCTTCACTAATAGAAGGAAAGGGAAGCTTGTGGTTCTCCAGGTAGTTCTCGGGTTGCAGTTCCCAGCATGCCTCACCATTGGCAATGCTGCCTAGGACTGGTCAGATCGGTGATACCATCACCAAGGAATACCCAACCTTGTAGGTACATATTTCAGTGGAAGGAAGGTTCTCCTCCTAGAAAGCCGCCATCCATGACCATGAGACACCATGTGTCCATTATTTATTTATTTATTTACTTACAGTATTTATATTCCGCCCTTCTTTCTCACCCCGAAGGGGACTCAGGGCGGATTACAATGAACACATATATGGCAAACATTCAATGCCAACAGACAAACGACATTCAGTTTTAGGCAGACACAGAGGCATTTTAACATCTTTCCAGGTTCGCAATTCCGGCCACAGGGGGAGCTGTTGCTTCACCGTCCATTGGTGGCTGTTCTTCCTCTTCTTTTCTTTGTGAGCAGTTTTATGGTGTTGTAGATTAGTTAAATTAGCCTCCCGCATAAAGCGTACCTAAATTTTCCCTACTTGACAGATGCAACTGTCTTTCAGGGCTGCTAGGTCAACAGCAAGCCGGGGCTATTTTTTTTTTAATGGTCGGAGGCTTAACCTCACCCGGGCTTCGAACTCATGACCTCTCGGTCAGTAGTGATTTATAGCAGCTGGTTACTAGCCAGCTGCGCCACAGCCCGCGACACAGCCAGGCCCCATTATTACCTTTGTAAACCACCTTCCACCAAAGGTTGGAAATGTTCCTTCTTTGGACTCCAGCTCCCAGAATTAGGCATGTCTGATCGATGAAAAAAATGTTTCAATTCTCGTTTCTAAAGTAGGGGGCGCTGGCGCTTCGATATAGAAAGTATTTCCGATTTTTTCACCCAAAAATTTCGGATATTTCTGAAAATTCGTAATGATTCTAAATGTTTCTAAAATGGCGCAATCGCTACACACCGGGCTTGTATGGCAATCTTCCATGTGGACGCAGAGGACGTTAGCCATCACCTTTGCGTCCATCGTGGAAGATTCAAGGTAGGTTGCAGAAACAATTTTTTAAAAATATTTTTTAAAATATATTTTAAAAATTTGGGGGGGGGATTAATGAAACATTAAGAGACAATGAGAGAATGGCCCAACAATGGTTCGAATTACATTGCCGGTTGCGCTGTGAGACAATGTCTTGGAATGCGTATCAAAAAGCGAGAACAATCCGAAATAATTCCGATATATGATTCAAAACGATTTTTTGGACATGTCTATCCAGAATTCCCCAACCCCAACTAAATAGCGCTGATCCAACTCTCTCTTTTTTAAAATCTTTTTATTGAGGTTTTGCCATACGGTACATATTGGGGAGGGAAAAAAACTAGGGAAAGAGAAAAGGAGACGGAAAACGGGAAAGGAAAGCTTTAGGGAAGGGAAAGTTTAGACGTGGGGAAAGAGAGGGTATGTTGAAGGGCAAGGGATAGGAAAAAAGGGGGGAAGGAGAGAGGGGTGGGGTATATCTGGGGACGGATAGGTGAAGGTGAATTAGGGGATAGGGAAAAGGGGTGGTGTTGACTTCCGATCTTTATTCTTCTTGCTTCTTTCTCTTTTATCTCCGCCTACATCCACTTATTTCCATTGTCTTTGCTTCCTTAAACAGTCCTCCAAACAAGACCAGTCCGTCTCTTTCACCATTCTGCCATCATTCTTCTTTAACAGAAAGGTTAATTTGTCCATGTCGTTTATATCAGTTACTTTATCGATCCACCAATCTTTCATCAGTGGTTTTTCAGACTTCCAGTGATTGGCAATTACCATTCTGGCTGCCGTGATTAAAAAAAAAGGTGAAAAGTTTATCTGTATTAGAGTCAATTTTATCCTGTTGGTCATATAGCCCTAGCAGGAGAAGCTCGGGTTTTAGTTCCAATTGTGTTTTTAAAATCTTGTTACATTCCCCTAAGATCAATTCCCAGTATTTTTTTTAATTTTCCTACAACTCCACCACATATGGATGTAGGAACCTGTTTGTTCTTTACACCTCCCACAGCTTGCATTAGCATTTTTATACATTTGTCCTAATTTTTTCGGTGTGTATGGTTTTCAGCCAATTTTCCTTCAGATCTGTGAAATAGGTGTATTTCATTTTAACCCGCCAAATTGATTCCCATTCCTGTATTAGAATCGATCTTCCTATGTTTTTGGCCCACTGTATCATCGAATTAGTAATTTCCTCTGTTTCCGTTGTCCAGTTCAGTAATTTATTATACAATGTGTTGTCGAAGGCTTTCATGGCCGGGATCACAGGGTTGTTGTATTTATTTTTATTTACAGTATTTATATTCCGCCCTTCTCACCCCGAAGGGGACTCAGGGTGGATTACAATGAACACATATATGGCAAACATTCAATGCCAACAGACAAACAACATACAGTATAGACAGACACAGAGGCATTTAACATTTTTCCAGCTTCACGATTCCGGCCACAGGGGGAGCTGTTGCTTCACCATCCACTAGTGGCTGTACTTCCTCATTCATTTCCTCATGAGCAGTTTTATGGTGTTGTAAATTAATTAAATTAGCCTCCCGCATAAAGCGTACCTAAATTTCCCTACTTGACAGATGCAACTGTCTTTCGGGGCTGCATAGGTCAACAGCAAGCCGGGCTATTTAATGGTCGGGGACTTAACCCGACCCAGGCTTTGAACTCATGACCTCTCGGTCAGTAGTGATTTATTGCAGCTGGTTACTAGCCGGCTGCGCCACAGCCTGTAAATAATGTATGTCTTTCGGGCTGTGTGGCCATGTTCCAGAAGCATTCTCTCCTGACGTTTCACCCACATCTATGGCAGCCATCCTCAGAGGTTGTGAGGTATGGACTCTACACAGATATATATTCTTTCCTTTCCTTACTTAGTTTATCCATACCTCACAACCTCTGAGGATGCCTGCTATAGATGTGGGCGAAACGTCAGGAGAGAATGCTTCTGGAACATGGCCACACAGCCCGAAAGACATACAACAACCCCAATTTATTATACAGTATGGAAATATTTTTCTTCTCTATTTGGAGACGTTTATCCCAGAACCCCTGTTCCATCTCAAATCTTACAATCTTATTTTTTTTATATGCTTCTTTTAGTTGAATATATTGATACCAAGATATATTCCTAAATAGCGCTGATCCAACTCTTGTAGCCCAGAAGAATATTGTCTTCAGACTGTTTACTCTGTTTTGAAAGAGTAGTGACTTCTCATGTCACAACCAAAGTGAACTGGCCTTATGCAGGTTTATCACACTTTCTCTTTATTTATTTATTTATTTATTTATTTATTTTTATTTACAGTATTTATATTCCACCCTTCTCACCCCGAAGGGGACTCAGGGCAGATTACAATGAACACATATATGGCAAACATTCAATGCCAACAGACAAACAACATTCAGTTTTTAGACAGACTCAGAGGCATTTTTAACATTTTTCCAGCTTGATGATTCTGGCCACAGGGGGAGCTGTTGCTTCACCGTCCATTGGTGGCTGTTCTTCCTCTTCTTTTCTTCATGAGCAGTTTTATGGTGTTGTAGATTAGTTAAATTAGCCTCCCGCATAAAGTGTACCTAAATTTTCCCTACTTGACAGATGCACCTGTCTTTCGGGGCTGCATAGGTCAACAGCAAGCCGAGGCTAATTTTTTTTTTAATGGTCGGAGGCTTAACCCGACGCGGGCTTCGAACTCCTGACCTCTCGGTCAGTAGTGATTTATAGCAGCTGGTTACTAGCCAGCTGCGCCACAGCCCGGCCCCCTTTAGGTAGATCTTTATCCCCTTTAGCTAAAAGAATGGAATGGCTAGATATCCAGCGTTGTCATGTGCCTGTAATGGACTGGATTGGACTGGTTAGATGCCAAAATTTCCATATGCCTGATATGGAATGGAATACCAGGTAATCTTTTAGGAATATCTTATCAAAACATTAAAAAGAAAGAAAAAGAAAGAGGATCGTATTAATCCCAGAGAGAGAAACTCCACACTCTCCCATCGTTTTGATCATTTTGAGTACAAAATGAGGCCTGAGTGGTAGAAACGGTCAGAGTATTTGCAGCGCAGCAGTAGTTGGATGGAAGCAGTGGAGCACAGAACGAAGAGACTCTCAGAGACATTGGTAAAACTATTTACAACGTTTTACTGTATGCAGCAGTAATCAACACAAACAGACTTGCAGAAGACAGACGAACACAGGACTGCTCTGTTCTCCAACAGAACTAGACTCGAACTCTAGGCAGACAGAACTCAACTGAACAGACGCAATCGGTATGCACAAACACTTGTGTCTGGATACTCCCTAGTTCCAGCCACACATCAAGGTCATCATAGCTTCTTGGCAATTAACTTTTTCCACATTATGGTATATTCTGGATGATGCAATCCATTGCAATACAAGCATGGCACAAACTGCATTTAAATACTGTCAATACACAAATCCCACGTTAACAGAAACCTTCCTGAGATCCAAGTGAAATCCTTTAGGAATATCTTCTCAAAACATCTATATATATAAAAGAGTGATGGCATCAGGGCAGCGGACAAAACAACAAAACTACAGGCCCCCCAACCTCGAAATTTGACAACACAACCCATCATCCACGGCTCTAGGTAGATACAACAAAAAGAAAAGAAAAATAAAGTCCTAATTACAGGGAGAGAAATAATAGTTTTTATCCAATTGCTGCCAGTTTGAAGGCTAAGCTCCGCCCACTTGGTCTCCTAGCAACCTACTCAGCCCAGGGGACAGGCACAGTTAGGCCTCACTTAGGCCTCTTCCACAGATTATCAGATTTTAACTGGATTATATGGCAGTGTAGACTCAAGGCCCTTCCACACAGCTATATAACCCATTTAGAATCTTATATTATCTGCTTTGAACTGGATTATCTTGACTCCACACTGCCATATAATCCACTTCAGTGTGCATACTAAACATAAAGACAACCATACAACAGACATTCAATGCCACCACTACCTCAACAATTTCTCACCAACACCACCAGACAACGCCACAGCAACGCGTGGCCGGGCACAGCTAGTTTTTTATAAAAAGAAAGAGGACAACATTAATCCCCGATACAGAAACTCCACGCTCTCCAATCATTGTTATGATTTTGAAATACAAATTAGTTAGGGCTGTCAAAGACCCCCAAATATTGCAAGCAGCTGCTTTGTGTTCAAATGAGGGGGAGGGTATATAAAGGAGGGTTGGCCGGAGCCTCCCATTCTTGGCTTTTCTGATGTTCATGTTTCCTACAGTAAAAGTTCCTGGTGATACCACAAAGAGTCTCGTGTGTTCATTCAGGAGCGGCTGTGGTGAGCTGACACTAACACATTGCTTTCTAGCTTTGGAAAGGAAGGCTTTTCCCACGATTGTCCCGTGCCAGTTTTCCCCTTTCATTCCTTGCAGGGAGAAGTGGGTGGAAAAGCAAGAGAAGCTCAGAAGGACCATCAAGCAAGTCCTTCCGTGTGACGTGACCCTGGCCAACCCTTTCAACCCTTTGGTGGTCCCTCCAGCCGACTGCGTCCTCTCCACTTACTGCCTGGAAGTGGCTTCCAAAGATCTTCCCACTTACTGCTCAGGCGTCAGGAATCTAGGTTCCTTGGTCAAATCCGGGGGCCACCTTGTCTTAGTGATGGCTCTTGGAGGAACCTACTACAACGTTGGGCCAGAGAAGTTCTCTTGCATTTGCCTGGCACCAGAGATGGCCAAAGAGGCCGTCAAAGAGGCCGGGTTTGATATTATGTGCTTTGAGACCCTCAACTTCAATATGCCAATGACCATGGCTAGTGGCCAGACTGTGGGCTTCCTAGTAGCCCAAAAGCATCAAGAAGCCTAGGTGGCCATTGTTTCCCAAATTGTCATTTGATGAATTCCTAACGCAGGAGTAGTATTTTGAGTGATAGGTTCAATTTGGTCCACACAAATAGGCAAAGCTTGCAAACAACAGCATTTGGAGATAACAACTTCCATAATATTCGCAGATGACATGGATACTGGGCATGGTAGACCTTTATTTTGATTTGCATTGTAAACTCATATCAAAGTTGTGAGGTCGTCTTCCAGTTGTGCTGTGGGTTAAGTCTTCTCCAGAAGAAAGCATCAAGACACACACTGGGTACATCCAAAAAACTTTATTGTACAGAATACCAGAATCTTCTCTGTAGCCCATTTATATAGGGGCTCTCAGATACCTGAGTCCTTGTCTTGCAGTTGTGCTGTGGGTTAAGTCTTCTCCGGAAGAAAGCACCAAGACACACTCTGGGTAGATCCAAACAACTTTATTGTACAGAATACCAGAATCTTCTCTGTAGCCCATATATATAGGGGCTCGCACATACCTGAGTTCGTCTTCCAGTTGTGCTGTGGGTTAAGTCTTCTCCAGAAGAAAGCAGATCTATGCTGGGTAGATCCAAACAGCTTTATTTTACAGAATTCCAGAATCTTCTCTGTAGCCCATTTATATAGGGGCTCGCACATACCTGAGTCCTCATCTTCCAGTTGTGCTGTGGGTTAAGTCTTCTCCAGAAGAAAGCACCAAGACACACACTGGGTAGATCCAAACAGCTTTATTGTACAGAATTCCAGAATCTTCTCTGTAGCCCATTTATATAGGGGCTCTTACATACCTGAGTCCTCATCTTCCAGTTGTGCTGTGGGTTAAGTCTTCTCCAGACGAAAGCACCAAGAAACACGCTGGGTAGATCCAAACAGCTTTATTGTACAGAATACCAGAATCTTCTCTGTAGCCCATTTATATAGGGGCTCGCATATACCTGAGTCCTCATCTTCCAGTTGTGCTGTGGGTTAAGTCTTCTCCAGAAGAAAGCACCAAGACACACGCTGGGTAGATCCAAACAGCTTTATTGTACAGAATACCAGAATCTTCTCTGTAGCCCATTTATATAGGAGCTCGCACATACCTGAGTCCTCATCTTCCAGTTGTGCTATGGGTTAAGTCTTCTCCAGAAGAAAGCACCAAGAAACACGCTGGGTAGATCCAAACAGCTTTATTGTACAGAATACCAGAATCTTCTCTGTCGCCCATTTATATAGGGGCTCTCACATACCTGAGTCCTCATCTTCCAGTTGTGCTGTGGGTTAAGTCTTCTCCAGAAGAAAGCAGATCTATGCTGCATAGATCCAAACAGCTTTATTTTACAGAATACTGGAATCTTCTCTGTAGCCCATTTATATAGGGGCTCGCATATACCTGAGTCCTCGTCTTCCAGTTGTGCTGTGGGTTAAGTCTTCTCCAGAAGAAAGCACCAAGACACACGCTGGGTAGATCCAAACAGCTTTATTGTACAGACTTCCAGAATCTTCTCTGTAGCCCATTTATATAGGGGCTCGCACATACCTGAGTCCTCATCTTCCAGTTATTCTGTGGGTTAAGTCTTCTCCAGAAGAAAGCACCAAGACACATGGTGGGTAGATCCAAACAGCTTTATTGTACAGAATTCCAGAATCTTCTCTGTAGCCCATTTATATAGGGGCTCGCACATACCTGAGTCCTCGTCTTCCAGTTGTGCTGTGGGTTAAGTCTTCTCCAGAAGAAAGCACCAAGACACATGCTGGCTAGATCCAAACAGCTTTATTGTACAGAATACCAGAATCTTCTCTGTAGCCCATTTATATAGGGGCTCGCACATACCTGTGGGTAATTGAGATTTTGTGGCTGGCCATCTGTACTTTGTCAGCACATGCTCTGTGTCCGGAGATGGCATGAGATGGGGGATCACGACAGAAGTCCACAAAAGCTTTGCACGAAGTCACTACTTTGTAGTTTTTGCTGCCCTGATTCATTACTGTTAAGGACGAACCATTATTATTTGTGGACATCACGGCCAGCATTGCAAAAATAAATTGTTGCTTAAAACAAACTGTTTCAAGTTCTGTCCCCAATCCCCCCATTCATTCCTTGCAGGGAGACGTGGCCGGAAAAGCAAGAGAAGCTCAGGAGGACCGTCAAGCAAGTCCTGAAATGCGACGTGACTTTGGCCAACCCTTTCCATCCTTTGGTGGTCCCTCCGGCCGACTGCGTCCTCTCCAGTTGCTGCCTGGAAGGAGCTTCCAAAGATTTTCCTGCTTATCGGTCAGCCCTGAAGAACGTGGCCTCCCTGGTCAAACCTGGAGGCCACCTGATCTTAGTGATTCCACTTGAAGCCACCTACTACATGGCTGGGCAAAGCAAGTTCTCCGACTGTTTTGTGAAGCCAGAGATGGTTAAAGTGGCTGTGAAAGAGGTTGGTTTTGATATTGTATGCTTTGAGAACCTCAACGTGGATTTTCCAGTGGCACTGAGTGATGTCAAGGCTTTTGGTTTTCTAGTAGCCCAAAAGTGCAACAAAGCCGAGGTGGCCACTGGGAAAGCGAAGGAGTGATTCTCTGAAGGATTCCTGGAGACATAAGCAGTGTTGTCACGCTTAAACGTGGTGACAGCTAAATCTGACCCACACAATTGGAGAAAGCTTGTAAATATGTTGTCAAGTCTTTCAGGGTTGCTGTATGTTTTCCGGGCTGTATGGCCATGTTCTAGAAGTATTCTCTCCTGATGTTTCGCCCACATCTGTGGCAGGCATCTTCGGAGGTTGTGAGGTATGGAGAAACTAAGCAAGGAAGGTTTATATGTACAGTAGAGTCTCACTTATCCAAGCTAAACGGGCCGGCAGAAGCCTGGATAAGCGAATATCTTGGAGAATAAGGAGGGATTAAGGAAAAGCCTATTAAACATCAAATTAGGTTATGATTTTACAAATGAAGCACCAAAACATCATATTATACAACAAATTTGACAGAAAAAGTAGTTCAATGCGCAGTAAGGCTATGTAGTAATTACTGTATTTACAAATTTAGCACCAAAATATCATGATATGTTGAAAACATTGACTACAAAAATGGCTTGGATTATCCAGAAGCTTGGATAAGTGAGACTCTACTGTATATCTGTGGAAAGTACAGGGTGAGAGAAGAACTCTTTGTCAGTTGGAGGCCAGTGTGAATGTTGTCGTTAATCACCTTGATTAGCATTGAATAGCTTCATCTCCTGGCTTCTTCCTGCCTGGGGGCATCCTTTGTTCAGAGTCATTAGCTGCCCCTGGTTGATTCATGTCTGGAACTCCTCTGTTTTCAGAGTGTTGCTTCTTATTTACTGTTCTGATTTTTGAGTTTTTTTAAAACAAAGGACGCCCCCCAGGCTGGAAGAAGCCAGGAGATGAAGCTATTCAATGCTTCATCTCTGGGTTGTGGTGCAGACTGGTGAGCAGCCTGCTGCAATAAATCACTCTGACCATGAGGTCATGAGTTCGTGGCGGGGTGAGCACCCGTCAATTAAAAAAAAATAAAAAAATAGCCCCTGCTTGTTGCTGACCTAGCAACCCAAAGGATAGTTGCATCTATCAAGTAGGAAATAAGGTACCACTTATAAAAGTGGGGAGGCAAATTTAACTAATTTACGATGTTGGAATGAGGAAGTGCCGTCACAGTGGATGATGAAGCAGCTGCTCCCCCTTGTGGCCAGAATCGAACATCCCCTCAAGAGAAGGTTAAATTGCCTCTGGGTCTGTCTCTGTCTCAGTTCTATGTGTATTTGGGCATTGAATGTTTGCCCTATATGTATATAATGTGATCCGCCCTGAGAAGGGTGGAACAGAAATACTGTAAATAAATAAATAATAAACAATCAAGGTGATTAACTACAACATTCACACTGGCCTCCAACTGACAAAGAATTCTTCTCTCATTCTGGACTTTCCACAGATATATATAAACCTTCCTTGCTTAGTTTCTCCATACCTCACAACCTCTGAGGATGCCTGCCACAGATGTGGGTGAAACGCCAGGAGAGAATATTTCTGGAACATGGCCAGACAACCCGGAAAACATACAACAACCCAATGCTTTTTCAAATAAGCTGGGCATCACCGAGTCCCCAAGCTAGTATAATATATTAACGGGGGTTTTTTGCTTCAAAAAAAGCTAGCATGGAAAGTTGGGATTCTGTGCCTTTATTTTGATTTGATTGATATCCCTTCTTTTCCCCAAAGCAGCTTGCAAAACAAATTGAAATTGAGAGATCCACAAAGGGTTTACACCAAGTTATTTTAGTTTGTCTCCCCTTCGTGGTTTTTGCTGCCCTGAAATAAAGCTAACTCCTCTCTGTTCCTAATCCATTCATATTAAAAGCCAACCAGTTCTAGTTCTCAAAAAAACGCTGTTTGCTTCTGCACTTATCAGACAACGTGACTCATATTTCACTAATAAAATGTTGCTCAAAACACTCCATTTGAAATCCTTGAAAACACAATCTGTCCAAAAAAAACAACAACTCAAAAGAGCCACAACGAGAGATGGAAACATAGCATTGGGAAGCTCACCTTGCATCCTTGGTTTCCATCTTTGCTTGGTGATACCTTTGGTCATCCAAGAACAATGTTTTTCCAATAGGAATATTTGGCATCAGTATGAAGCAAAGCGCAGCGTTGCCAGTGCAATTTGTTGTTGAACTTTTGCTATAATTTATTTTATTTATTACAGCATTTCTACCCCGCCCTTCTCACCCAGTACGTGGACTCAGGGCGGCTTACAATATAAAACACATATAATAATATTTCAACTCGATTTAAAATTAAATTACATTAAAAACATTCATAAACACACATATAAATACAGTAGAGTCTCACTTATCCAAGCCTCGCTTATCCAAGCTTCTGGATAATCCAAGCCATTTTTGTAGTCAATGTTTTCAATATACAGTAGAGTCTCACTTATCCAACACTCGCTTATCCAACATTCTGGATTATCCAATGCATTTTTGTAGTCAATGTTTTCAATATATCATGATATTTTGGTGCGAAATTCGTAAATACAGTAATTACTACGTAGCATTACTGCGTATTGAACTACTTTTTCTGCCAGATTTGTTGTATAACATGATGTTTTGGTGCTTAATTTGTAAAATCATAACTTAATTTGATGTTTAATAGGCTTCTCCTTAATCTCTCCTTATTATCCAACATATTGGCTTATCCAACATTCTGCCGGCCCGTTTATGTTGGATAAGTGAGACTCTACTGTATCATGATATTTTGGTGCTAAATTCGTAAATACAGTAATTACAACATAACATTACTGCGGATTGAACTACTTTTTCTGACAAATTTGTTGTATAACATGATGTTTTGGCGCTTAATTTGTAAAATCATAACCTAATTTGATGTTTAATAGGCTTTTCCTTAATCCCTCCTTATTATCCAAGATATTCGCTTATCCAAGCTTCTGCCGGCCCATTTAGCTTGGATAAGTGAGACTCTACTGTATTTGGCATCAGAATGAAGCAAAGCGCAGCATTGCAAGTGCAATTTGTTGTTGACCTTTTGCTATAATTTATTTTATTTATTACAGCATTTCTACCCCACCCTTCTCACCCAGTACGTGGACTCAGGGCGGCTTACAATATAAAACACATATATAACAGTTACAATAATATTTCAACTTGATTTAAAATTAAATTACATTAAAAACATTCATAAATACACATATAAATAGGTATTTAGGCGCTTTATAATGTTAAGATCCCATGCTTAAGCCTTGCCAAGTTTCTATGCTTGTGATGTTCTTCCATGAATGGTTGCAATATACATACATGTAATCCATGTTGACGAATATAGATATGTTGCACATGCTGTGGCATAGTATTATATACAAATGCATGTTTAAGTTTATTAGGATCCTACATGTTGTTTAGTTAATAGGTAAATATATAATGGGAGTTGGCCAGCAAAGGGTGGTAGAGGTGTTCAATGTGTTGTCGAAGGCTTTCATGGCCGGGATCACAGGGTTGTTGTGTGTTGTGAGGTATAAACCTCACAACCTCTGAGGATGCCTGCCATAGATGTGGGCGAAACGTCAGGAGAGAATGCTTCTGGAACATGGCCAGGACAACAACCCTAGAGGGTGGCAGAATCTCCTTTAGAGATGTCATGTTTTGAACCACCCAAGGTCTTTCTCACTGGAAGGGTAGAACTGTGGGAATGAGATAATGTTTGGATTGTTTGACAAAGAGAAGAAAAGACTGCGAAAAATACAATGCCTATTACAGTCTGACAAATAGTGAAACAGCCTACGAAATGTTTAGAAGGTGGTCGGTTTGATAATAAGCATGATGTAGTAGCGATTTCTTGATCTTTATCAATAAAGCTTATCTCCAGTGATGGCATGTATGTCGGCTTTTTTGCAAAATTATCATTAAAGGCACCACAGGGAGCCCCGAAGTTTCTAGCAGTGGGTTCGGAGGGGAAGACACTTGAGTTAAATCTCTCAACGTGGCTGGATATGGATCCACACACACTTTCTTTGCTTCACATATGGCCACCTTATAGGTGTCCTTACCAAGTCTGGTTGCACAGAACTTGGGTTTTCCTCCATGTGCCCTATAGCTGTCAATTCCTTGAGAGTCTCTGTATAACAAGGAGACTAGAGAGGATGTTTGGAACCAACCATGTCAAAAGCCCTAGTTAGATGTTTATGCCACTTATTGACCAGGTCTTCAAAAGGATCCTTAGTGATCCCAGCCATAGAGCCCTCTGAGGCCTCCTGGCACCTCAAAGGACCCACTCGTCTTTGAAAGTGGACCATGTTAATAGGTTCCCCAGCTCTTGATATTATCCCTGACCAGATAATGGTCTGTCCATGACAAGTCACCTCTGCCCAGAGATGCATATGTTGAAGGACACATCAAGCTGAAGGACATATCAAGCTGAAGGACACATCAAGGGTATGATTTGATTAGTATGTTGGTCTGGAAACGAGTTGGGATAAGCCCACGTTTGTCATGGACTGTCAGGACCCAGGCTGCCTAGCACCAATAACCATACGCAGATGCCAGAATCTATCTAATATCTTTATTAAAGAATTATATAAAGTCAATAAAACAAGTGTAGAATATAGTCCAGGAGTAGACCTTTCAGGAAAGGTCAAATATAGTCCAGGAAAACAATGTCCAATATATGATATTAAAGTCCAAAGTTATAATCCACTTCACCGAAACACACACTATTTGGCAAGCAATAGTGTGGGGAACTGTCCATAGTCTTTGAGGCTCAAGGTAAATCCGAAGGAAGGGAAAACAAGGCTGGAATCCGAGAAGCAGGGTCCGTGGTTTAAAACGCAAGGCAAGGCAAGACTTGAGACTTGGCAAGGTCCAACTTGAAACAAGGCAATCGTGGAACAAGAACTGAGTCCATAGAAATCCGTGGAACAAGGCAGGGCTGGGAACTTGATTCAGGAGCTGGGAAACTGGGGTACGAAGTCTACACACGATCTCACTCCACGAGCTGACGAATTGACTCCGCAAGGATTCCTTTGTGGCCAAACACCTATATAGGATCTTGTTTTCCCGCCAAAGCACACTTTCTCTGGGGAACAAGAACCGAAACCTATACTGTCCAGATGCAGGACTCCTTAAACTTTCCCAAGGGAAACAGACTTAATCATCTAATTGTCTGGCAGCTATCCTGGCGCTTCGGCGAGTCGCCTCCCGAGCGCTTCTATCTTGATTATAATAAAGGCGGCGAGAAAATGGGGGAGATTTCTGTTCAAGGCTTGTTTGGCTGACTTCTTGTGGGCAAACATCCTGCAGCTGCAAGGGCTCCAAATCTGGCAGAAACGGTGGGAAACCCGTTTTCCTCTTCATCTGTCACAACAGTACTAGGAACGGGACTACATGGCCCATGAGTCATCACATGGACACCATGAACTCCCCAGCTGAACCTCACAAATGGACCTTCAGTGGTATGTTGAAGTCACCAGAAGCAAACGTTTGGGTGGCTCCAACAAGACCTCTGAGATCAGTTTATTTATTTATTTATTTATTTGCAGTATTTATATTTTGCCCTTCTTTCTTACCCCGAAAGGGACTCAGGGCGGATCACATTACACATATAAGGCAAACATTCAATGCCTTAACATAGAACAAAGACAGAGACAAACGTAGGCTCCGAGCTGGCCTCGAACTCATGACCTCTTGGTCAGAGTGATTTGTTGCAGCCGGCTGCAGCTGGCTGCTCACCAGCCTGCGCTGATAGACAGTGGGTGGATATTGTGTCAACAGAATTGTTAGTGCATCCCTAGTTTCGAGACTCAGGTACAGGCACTCAGTGTGATATATACTCATAGAATCATAGAATCATAGAATAGTAGAGTTGGAAGAGACCTCATGGGCCATCTAGTCCAACCCCCTGCCAAGAAGCAGGAAATCGCATTCAAAGCACCCCCGACAGATGGCCATCCAGCCTCTGCTTAAAAGCCTCCAAAGAAGGAGCCTCCTTATACTCGAGTATAAGCTGACTTGAATATAAGCCGAGGCACGCAATTTTACCACAAAAAAACCCTGGGGAAACATTGACTCAAGTATAAGCCGAGAGTGGTAAATTTCAGAAATAAAAACAGATACCAATAAAATTACTTTAATTGAGGCATCAGTAGGTTAAATGTTTTTGAATATTTACATCAAGCTCTAATTTAAGATAAGACTGTCCAACTCTGATCAAATCATGATTCTCATCTTCTTCAATGAAAATGTGCTTATGTATCCTTTTAATAATAATAGAGTAAAATAATACATGTAATAATAATAATAATAATAATAATTATTATTATTATTATTATTATTATTATTATTATTATTATTATTATTACAGGAAAATAATACATGTAATAATAAATAGAGTAAAATAATAAATGTAATAATAATAATAATAAGATCAGAGTGAAATAATAAATGTATTAATAATAATAATAAAATAGAGTAAAATAAATGTAATAGAAGCAACACTAATACAGAAAAATAATAAATGTAATAAAACCAATGATTATAGAGAAAAATAATAAATGTAATAATACCAATGATAATAGAGAAAAATAATAAATGTAATAATACCAATGATAATAGAGAAAAATAATAAATGTAATAATACCAATGATAATAGAGAAAAATAATAAATGTAATAATACCAATGATAATAGAGAAAAATAATTAATGTAATAATACCAATAATAATAGAGAAAAATATAAGCCAACCAGGACCCTCACCCGAGTATAAGCCAAGGGGGGCTTTTTCAGTCTTAAAAAAGGGCTGAAAAACTAGGCTTATACTCGAGTATATACAGTAATTCCCTAATAGGTAATCTGAGTATGTTAACAGGGTCTTCATAGATCACAGCTACTCTCCCTGTTTGCTATCACACTACCCATCTTACTACATGTTTGCCATTGATATTGAGTCCTTTTTCCCCAAAATTCTGACATTTCCTTTTCAACACTGCTATTTTTAATTATTCACTTTTAAACTCAAGAGATAGCTTGGGCATCTGATGGTGGACTTTTCATAACAGAAGAGTAACTTTTTTCAGGGTGCGGGCTCTGTTGTGAAAGAATTCCCAGAGGGTTAAATGCAAGGTTATCTCGCTTCTTCTTTCTTTAAACAAACCCTTATCCTCTTTAGTTAAAAGTTGCATGCATCTGGGATGTTTATTTGCACAAGGCTGCAATTTCCAGTTATTGCTTTGCTGGAGGCCGGCTCTGTCTTCTCTCAGGCGCCCGTCTTCCAAATGTGTTTCATCTCCCAACCCAGGCCTTGACATGTTTCCAACTTTTGCTAATTGTCCAGCGGTTCTTGTGGTTTCGGCTGATCAGGTTTTAGCATTGTGGACTGCCCAACAAGGAGACAAAAGAGACATGGTGGGCAATCCAATGCAGTCCATTCTGCCAAGAAGCAGGAAAATCACATTCAAAGCACCCCTGACAGATGGCCATCCAGCCTCCAAAGAAGGAGTCTCCACCACACTATGTAGCAGAGAGTTCCACTGCTGAAAAGCCCTTCTCACAGTGAGGAAGTTCTTCCTCATGTTCAGGTGGAATCTCCTTTCCTGTAGTTTGAAGCCATTGCTTCATTACGTCCTAGTCTCCAGGTCAAGTGGTCCCTGGTCAAAGTGGTCCCTGGTCAAAAAAAAGGTTGGGAGCCAAGGTTCTAGACTGAAAGATGGTGTAAATGTGCCATTTGCATGAATGGTGTAAATGTCCCATTTGCAAAGAATATCTATATATATAAAAGAGTGATGGCATCATGGCAACCCACAAAACAACAAAACTACAGGCCCTCCAACCTCGAAATTTGACAACACAACCCATCATCCACGCCTCTAGGTTGATACAACAAAAAGAAAAGAAAAATAAAGTCCTACTTAGAGGGAGAGCAATAATTGTTTTTATCCGATTGCTGCCACTTAGAAGGCTAAGCTCCGCCCACTTGGTCTCCTAGCAACCCACTCAGCCCAGTGTTAATAAAAGAATAAAAAATAAAATAAATACAAATAATACAATAAAAATAATTAAAAACACTAAACATTAATACAATAAAATACTATAACAAAATAACTAAAAATAATACAACAAAATAATAAAATATAATAAATAAAAAAGATAAGTTACAATAAAATTAATTTTAAAAAAATACAAATAACATCAAATAAAAATTCCACAACAACTTTTAACCAATACCACCACCACTTTGCCACAGCAACGCGTGGCCAGGCACAGCTAGTACTGTATATACTTGAGTATAAGCCTAGTTTTTCAGACCTTTTTTTAGGACTAAAAAGGCCCCCCTCGGCTTATAATTGGGTGAGGGTCCTGGTTGGCTTATATTTGGGCCAGCTTATACTCGAGAATATATGGTACATTTATTATTTTTCTCTATTATTATTACATTTATTATTGTACTCTATTATTGTTGCTACTGTTACATTTATTTTACTCTATTTTTATTATTAGAGTAGAGTCTCACTTATCCAAGCTAAATGGGCCGGCAGAAGCTTGGATAAGCGAATATCTTGGATAATAAGGAGGGATTAAGGAAAAGCCTATTAAACATCAAATTAGGTTATGATTTTACAAATTAAGCACCAAAACATCATGTTATACAACAAATTTGACAGAAAAAGTAGTTCAATACGCAGTAATGTTATGTTGTAATTACTGTTTTTACGAATTTAGCACCAAAATATCACAATATATTGAAAACATTGACTACAAAAATGGCTTGGATTATCCAGAGGCTTGGATAAGCGTGGCTTGGATAAGTGAGACTCTACTGTATTAGTACATTTATTATTTTACTCTGATCTTATAATTATTATTACATTTATTATTCTACTCTATTTATTATTAATTATTTTCCTGTATTATTTATTATTATTATTATTATTATTATTATTATATGTATTATTTTACTCTATTGTTATTAAAAGGATACATAAGCACATTTACATTGAAGAAGATGAGAATAATGATTTGATCAGAGTTGGACAGTCTTATCTTAAATTTGAGCTTGATTTAAATATTCAAAAACATTTAACCTACTGATGTAATTTTATTGGTACAGTAGAGTCTCACTTATCCAACATAAACGGGCTGGCAGAATGTTGGATAAGCGAATATGTTGGATAATAAGGAGGCATTAAGGAAAAGCCTTATTAAACATCAAATTAGGTCATGATTTTACAAATGAAGCACCAAAACATCATGTTAGACAACAAATTTGGCAGAATAAGTAGTTTAATACGCAGTAATGCTATGTAGTAATTACTGTATTTATGGATTTAGCACCAAAATATCACGATATATTGAAAACATTGACTACAAAAATGCATTGGATAATCAAGAACGTTGGATAAGCGAGTGTTGGATAAGTGAGACTCTACTGTATCTATTTTTATTTCTGAAATTTCCACCCTCGGCTTATACTTGAGTCAATGATTTCCCAGTTTTTTTTGTGGTAAAATTAGATGCCTCGGCTTATATTCGGGTCGGCTTATATTCGAGTATATACGGTAACTGGTTTCCTTCAACCAACATTGGTTGAAAAGGAAGAGACTTTTGCAATCGTTTCAGAAGAACCGCAAAGAGTTTGAAGCAAAGTTATCTTATTCCAGGAAAACACCATATACCTTCCGGGGTTCATTTGAAATATATGTTTCCCTTAACTTGCCCAAATAAAGATCCTAGTTTTGATTGCGGTTTATTCTTTCAAAAATGAAGAAGTGAGATAAGGCAGGCTGAAGCACGCGAGCAAACATTTGGCCTGCCTAGGGGGAATATTAGTGCTTTCAGAGCTTGAAGAAGTTACTTCTTTTTCAGTTGGCTATTTCTGAAATCCAACGGGCATCAAAGCTGTAGCTCAGGCATCGGCAAACTTCGTCCTTCTCTCCAGGAGTTCTGGACTCCAACTCCCACCGTTCCTAACAACAGCCTCAGGTCCCTTCCATCAGTTTGGAGATGTTTTGGATGAGAGAGAGGGCTTGAAATAAGATAGAGGCATTCTTTAGTGAACCAACTGATAACCGAAAATTGCAGCCCTGTCCATACGAAGATCCCATCTTTTACATTTTTCAGCTAAAGGGGATAAAACCAGGTTCTAAGACATTGCAACATCCAGTCCTGGCATCTGGAGCGATGGCCACATTCCTGACCCTTTGTTTGAGGAAAGGCAGATACACGGGGTCTGCAGATATATATATATATATATACAGTAGAGTCTCTCTTATCCAAGCCTCGCTTATCCAAGCCTCTGGATAATCCAAGCCATTTTTGTAGTCAAGGGTTTCAATATATCGTGATATTTTGGTGCTAAATTCGTAAACACAGTAATTACAACATAACATTACTGCGTATTGAACTACTTTTTCTTTCAAATGTGTTGTATAACATGAAGTTTTGCTGCTTAATTTGTAAAATCATAACCTAATTTGATGTTTAATAGGCTTTTCCTTAATCCCTCCTTATTATCCAAGATATTCGCTTATCCAAGCTTCTGCCGGCCCGTTTAGCTTGGATAAGTGAGACTCTACTGTACTAGCTGTGCCCGGCCATGCGTTGATGTGGCGAAGTCTGGTGGTATGGAAAATAAAGTATTGAGGAATTGGTGGTAGTTAAGGTCAAGGGTAAAGATTTTCCACTGATATTAAGTCCATTATAAATGGGTTATATAGCTGTATGGAAGGGCCTTGAGTCTACACTGCTATATAATCCAGTTCAAATCAGATAATCTGTATTTTATAGGCAGTGTGGAAGAGGCCTAAGTGAGGCCTAACTCTGCCTGTCCCCTGGGCTGAGTGGGTTGCTAGGAGACCAAGTGGGTGGAGCTTAACCTTCTAACTGGCAGCAATTGGATAAAAACAATTATTCCTCTCCCTCTAATTAGGACTTTATTTTTCTTTTCTTTTTGTTGTATGAACATAGAGGCATGGATGAGGGGTTGCGCTGCCAAGTTTAGTGTTCCTGGGATGTGTAGTTTTGTTGTTTTGTCCTAGGCTGAAATTTCATTACCCTTTTATATATATATACTAGCTTTGCCCGGCCATGCGTTGCTGTGGCTTATGCTTTCAGAGTGTTGTTCTTTATTTACTGTCCTGATTTTAGAGATTATATTGTTCTGTATTATTATATTACAGTAATTATTACATATTATATTTATAATCTTATATTATCTGTTTAGAACTGGATTATATGAGGCCCCTTCTACACAGCTGTATAAAATGCACACGGAAGTGGATTATATGTCAGTGTGGAGTCCAGATAATCCAGTTCAAAGCAGATAATATAAGATTATAAATGGGTTATATAGCTGTGTGGAAGGGCCTTGAGTCTACACTGCCATATAATCCAGTTCAAATCTGCTAATCTATATTTTATAGGCAGTGTGGAAGAGGCCTAAGTGATGCCTAACTGTCCCTGTCCCCTGGGCTGAGTGGGTTGCTAGGAGACCAAGTGGGCGGAGCTTAGCCTTCTAACTGGCAGCAATTGGATAAAAACAATTATTCCTTTCCCTCTAATTAGGACTTTATTTTTCTTTTCTTTTTGTTGTATGAACATAGAGGCATGGATGAGGGGTTGTGCTGCCAAGTTCAGTGTTTCTGGGATGTGTAGTTTTGTTGTTTTGTCCTAGGCCAAAATTTCATTACCCTTTTATACACACACACACACACACACACACACGTGTGTGTGTGTATGATTGTTGCATAGTCACCCCTCCTCTGTGTTCATGGGTCTTAAATTACGTAACTAGTGTCAAAGTCTTTGGCCTTTCCTCAGACTCTGCCATGTAATGCCTTGAAGCCAAAACGGACTCTCTGCCCAGAGCGAAAGCCATTGTCCCCTGGACCCTAACAATTCTGTCTTTGTGGGGCAAAGCAGTTGAGAAGGCACCTTCCCTCCATGTCAGGACCCAGGCTACAGAGCACCAATAACCATACGCAGAGACCAGAATCTATCTAATATCTTTATTAAAGGATTATATAAAGTCAATAAAAGCAAGTGAAGAATATAGTTCAGAAGTAGACCTTTCAGGAAAAGTCAAATATAGTCCAGGAAAACAATGTCCAATATGTGATATTAGAGTCCAAAGTTGTAATCCAATAACCGAAACACACACTTTGCCAAGCAAAGTGTGGGGAAATGACAGGGTCCTTTAGTCCAATGGAGCTTGGCAAACAATGCTGAAAGCAAACTATATTCTTGGCGAACAAGGCTTGATACGTGGCAGCAAGAGGCAAGAAACAAGAACAAGGTCCGTGGCGAGGTCCGTGGAAACAAGGAAAGCTTGATGCTAGAACAAGATCCGAGAAACAAGGCTTGGAACTTGGTCCTGGAGGCAAGGGACTGGAGTAGCGTAGTCCACACATGATCTCACTCCACAAGGTGACGAATAGACTCCGCAAGGATTTCTTTGCGGGCAAACACATATATAGGATCTTGTTTTCCCGCCAAGGAACACTTTCCCTGGGGAATAAGAAACGAAACCCATACTGTGTTCAGATGCATGACTCCTTAAAGTTTCCCAAGGGAAACAGACTTAATCAGCTAATTGTCTGGCAGCTATCCTGGCGCTCTTGCGAGTCGCCTCCCGAGCGCTTCTATCTTGATTATAATAATCCCGGCGAGAAAATGGGGGAGATTTCTGCTCAAGGCTTGTTTGGCTGACTTCTGGTGGACAAACATCTTGCAGGTGCAAGGGCTCCAATTCTGGCTGAAACGGTGGAAAACCCAAGTTTTCCTCTTCATCTGCCACAATAGTACTAGGAACGGGACTACATGGCAATGAGTCATCACACTCCAACTCCAGGCAGTCTTGAATGAACCACACTTCCTTGACCCATTTCAAACCAGCTTCAGAGCACGATATGGAGTTGATATTGCTAAGGTTGCGTTTGTGAATGATCTCCGTCTCAACATTGACAAGGCATGTCCTTGTTGGTGTGCTTGGTGCTTGTGTGCTTGGTGGTCTGGGGAGACCAAGTCACCTGGTCTGTCTCCTGAGAAATCTGTATAAAGACCAAGTAGCCACAGTCAGAACAGACCACGGAGCAGGAGACTGGTTCAAGATTGGGAAAGGAGTGCGGACATCAGGGCTGCATCCTCTCACCCTCCTGATTCAATTTGTATGCAGAACATATCATGCGACATGCGTTGCTTGAGGAATCCAAGGCCAGAGTTAAAATTTCTGGAAGAAACACTAACAACCTTAGATATGCAGATGATACCACTCTGATGGCTGAAAGTGAGGAGGAGCTGAGGAGCCTTATCACCAAGGGGAAAGAAGAAAGTACAAAAGCCAGGCTGCAGTTAAATGTCAAGAAAACCAAGATCAAGGCAACCAGACCAATTGACAACTGGCAAATAGAGGGAGAAAACGTGGAGGCAGTGAAAGACTTCATATTTCTAGGCGCGAAGATCACTGCAGCCAGGAAATCAGAAGATGTTTCCTTCTTGGGAGGAGAGCAATGGCCAACCTTGATAAAATAGTGAAGAGCAGAGACATCACACTGGCAACAAAGGAAGGTCCGCATAGTCAAAGCAATGGTCTTCCCCATAGTAACCTATGGATGCGAGAGCTGGACCATAAGGAAGGCTGAGCGAAGGAAGGAAGAGAGAGGCTTTTGAACTCTGGTGCTGGAGGAGAATCCTGAGAGTGCCTTGGACCTTGGCAAGAAGATCCAACCAGTCCATCCTCCAGGAAATAATGCCCAGCTGCTCACTGGAGGAAGGATATGAGAGGCCAAGTTGAAGTATTTTGGCCACATCATGAGGAGACAGGAAAGCTTGGAAAAGATCACGATGCTGGGGAAAATGGAAGGAAAAAGGAAGAGAGGCCGACCAAGGGCGGGATGGATGGACAGTATCCTTGAAGTGACTGGCTCGACCTTGAAGGAACTGGGGGTGATGACGGCCAACAGGGAGCTCTGGCCTGGACTGGTCCATGAGGTCACGAAGAGTTGAAAATGATTGAACGAATGAGACGACAACGACGACGTCCCTGTTGATACTTCTGGATCTGGCATGAGATCCCATCAACCATGGTCTCCTTCTGGAACATCTGAAAGGGGTTAGGAATCAGAGGCACTGTGTTGCAATGGTTCTGTTCGATCCCCTCAGGCAAGTTCCAGATGGTGGGGCTTGGAGATAGCTGTTCCTATGTGGCATCCCACATCTGCCAACCTTTGAGGAGTCTCTAAGCTTCCATGTTTACCACTCAAGCCATGGACCTTCCACTTCCATTGACAATTATTATTTACATCATTTCTATCCTGCCTTTCTCACCTGAAGGGACTCAAGGCGTTGAACAAGGTCAACATGAAGCCTGGAGATCTTTCAGGGAATTTATGGACTTCACGTAGCCACCCAATTGCCTCCCACCCTAGCCAAGGTTGGAAGACCAGTCATGAGGATGGGTTTGGATGCCTACCATAGTCAACTTAGATGTAGCACAACCCTACCACCCATCTATCCATCCATCCGTTCCTTCCTCCCATCTTTTCTATGCCAACTTTCTCTCCATGTAGGGCCCAGGGCAACCCACAATGCTAAAACTCAATCAGATCAAAACACAGGAGCCCATTGACATCTAGTAAAGACTGGAAGCATGTCAAGGCATCAGTTTGGAGATGATATATGTTTTGGATAAGAGGGATTAAGATAACATTCTTTAGTGAACCAACTGATAACCGAAAATTGCAGCCCTGTTCAAATAAAAATCTCATGTGTTTCATCTTTTAGCTTAAGGGGACAAGGATTTATCTAAAGAAAGACTATATGAGATAACCCAGGATAAAGCCAGTTCTCTTTGGGCAAGTCACCACTCTTTCCCAACAGCCTGAAAAAGTAACTCTTCTGGGCTACAAGAGTCCTATAGAATGGCATTGGCGAATTATGCGTTTTTGGGGTGCCATGGAAGGCTGTAGAGCAGTGGTTCTCAACCTGGGGTCCCCAGATGTTTTTGTCCTACAACTCCCAGAAATCCCAACCAGTTTACCAACTGTCAAGATTTCTGGGAGTCGAAGGCCAAAAACACCTGGGGACCCCAGGTTAAGAACCACTGCTGTAGAAGGATGGGAATGGGGACAACTGTTGGATCTCAACCATAGCTTATGTGAAGTTCCTATAAAGCCAACAGAGTCATCCCGTCCTCATTTTGTTGAAATGCTGGGCTAAGCCCAATGTCATCCCAGCTCCCGTAGACCACTTGAATCAAATGGGATGTGTTAGTCAACCTTAAGATGCAACACTTTGGCTTCAAAGGAATCTACTCAAGGATGAAGCTAAAATTGGAGTCAATCCTCATCTTCTATCCTCATCAACAGCACTGCCATTTGCCATACCAATTGGGGATGATGGGACTTCCTGCCCAACCCATAGAGAGGATGGGCACCTCCTTAGCACAAGACCAAGCTATACTTGTTGGCTTGGCCATAGCATCTTTTGGACTCACCCAACCCACTTCAAGTGCCTCACTGAAACAAGAACTGCCTATTGCAGGCAAAGCATATGTCTAGGCACACAAACCCTATACCAGGGGTCCCCAAACTAAGACCCATGGGCCGGATGCGGCACTCCAAGGTCATTGACCTAGCCCCTGTCCTAAACTTTAGACTTAGGGTAGACCTAAGTCTACTTGGTCTTTGGAGGTCTCTTTGCTTACCTATGGTCTTCTGAGATCGTCTAGATGGTCTTTGAAGGTCTCTTTGCTTAGCTACGGCCTTATGGTACCATCTAGATGGCTTTCGGAGATCACTTTCCTTACCTATGGTCATATGAGACCGTCTAAATGGCCTTTGAGAGTCCCTTTACTTACCTATGGTTTTATGAGATAGTCATGATGGCCTTTGGGGGCCCCTTTCCTTTCCTATGGTCTTATGAAACCATCTAGATGGTCTTTGAGGGTCCCGTTCCTTATCTATGGTCTTCTGATGGCCTTATGAGATCATCTAGATGGTCTTTGAGTGTCCCTTTCCTTACCAATGGTCTTATGCAACCATCTGGATGGTCTTTGGAGGTCTCTTTGCTTACCTATGGTCTTGAGATCATCTAGATCAGGTGTCCCCAAACTAAGGGTTGACCTAAGTCTGAAATGACTTGAAGGCACACAACAACAACAACTTTTGGACTATTTCATCATAGTCCGGGGCCCCAACAGTCTGAGGGACTGTGAATCGGCCCTTCGCTTAAAAAGTTTGAGGAGCCCTGCCCTATAGGAATGTCCTGTGAAGGTCCTCCAGAATGAAATGTGGGCCTCTTGTTATTTGGTGATTTTCCCATGTTGAAAACTTTGAACGCGTTCAAAAAAACTTGGGAATCAAAATGCAGAGAATACGCCTCTTTCCTAGTGGAGTTCCCTTCCATGGTTCCTCGGAGCCTGCAAATCATCAACAGGTCTTTTGCGCCTGTGGTTGCCCACTCATAGTTCCATAGGATATGGTTCAGTAATTTCAAACTCTGGACTTTCCAGTCTTTAGATGAGGATAGTATGCATTCTTTCTCCATATGTGACAGGGCAGAGAATGCGAGAGCTGCACTCCCAAAGTAGTCCCCCAAAAAACAGGGAAGCCATGTTAAAGGGAGAAAGGATGCCCTAAGGAAGAGGAGAAGGCTTTGTTTCCCACTGCACTGAAGACTAAGACTCAAAGCTTTGAATGTGTTCAAATGACAGGAAAGGAGATCCCACCTGAACATTTGGCTCCAAATAGAAGGGACTGACAGCAAACCAAGAAGTTTCCAGCTTCCTATCAAGTGGCCAAGAGTCCTGTCAAAAGCCCTTAGGTTCCACTCAAAGAGGACTGGATGAGAATGTTCTTCTCACACAACTCGGCCTTAGGTTCCACTCAAAGAGTCTGGATGGGAATGTTCTTCTCACACAACTCAGCCTTAGGTTCCACTCAAAGAGGTCTGGATGGGAATGTTCTTCTCACACAACTTGGCCTTAGGTTCCACTCAGAGGTCTGGATGGGAATGATCTTCTCACACAACTTGGCCTTAGGTTCCACTCAAAGAGGTCTGGATGAGAATGTTCTTCTCACACAACTTGGCCTTAGGTTCCACTCAGAGGTCTGGATGGGAATGATCTTCTCACACAACTTGGCCTTAGGTTCCACTCAAAGAGGTTTGGAAGGGAATGATCTTCTCACACAACTTGGCCTTGGGTTCCACTCAAAGAGGTCTGGATGGGAATGTTCTTCTCACACAACTCGGCCTTAGGTTCCACTCAAAGAGGTCTGGATGGGAATGTTCTTCTCACAGAACTTGGCTTTAGGTTCCACTCAAAGAGGTTTGGAAGGGAATGATCTTCTCACACAACTTGGCCTTAGGTTCAACTCAAAGAGATCTGGATGGGAATGTTCTTCTCACACAACTTGGGCTATGCTTCCAGCCTGTGGTCAAAACCATGCCATGAAGCTCAATGGTTTTCTCCATTTGTGGTTCTCTCTTTGACCTTGTTCCAGATTGCAAAATTTCAGGAGGGATTTGCAACAAAAACCTGGTCCTGAGGCATTGCAACATCCACTCCCGGTATCTGGGGCTATGACCCTTTCTTTAGGGGAAGGCAGGGTTTGCAGACATGAAAGAATATATATGATTCTTGTCTCCATGTATCTTAAATTAGGCAATCGCGAAGAGGCAGGTATAAATTGAGGAGCGACAAGAGCAAACAAAGCCATCGCAGGCTCAGAGGCAACATGGCAGAAAAACGCTGTGGGAAAGAGTATTACAGGAAGAATTTCTTCCCACGAAATTATTTAGATATGTACCTGACTTTTGACTCTGGTGAGTCTTTGAATTGTGGCACTGCACAAGCTCCCATCATGGACAAGCTCCACAAGGCATTCTCAGAAGGTGAGTATTGGGGACGTTGACACGGCCTCTTGTTTGCAACAGACCAGATTTTATTCCAGTCAGAGAGGAAGAGGGGAGTGAGGAAGAAGAGTGAGGTGACTGTCAAGAGCAGAGGTCCTCAAACTTTTTAAGTGGAGGGCCGATTCACAGTCCCTCAGACCGTTGGGGGGCCAGACTATGAAATAGTCCAAAATTGGGATTGTTATTGTTGTGTGCCTTCAAGTCATTTCAGAGTCAGGTCAACCCCAAGTCTAAAGTTTAGGCCATGGACCTTAGTTTGGGGCCCCCTGTTCTAGACAAACTCATAAGACCATAGGTAAACAAAGAGACCACCAAAGACCATCTAGATGGTCTCATAAGACCATCGGTAAGAAAAGGTACCCTCAAAGGCCACCTAGATGATTTCATAAGGCCATCAGAAGACCATACATAAGGAAAGACCATCTAGATGCTTTCATAAGACCATAGGTAAGGAAAAGGGCCACCAAAGGCCATCTAGACAATCTCATAAAACCATAGGTAAGGAAAGGGACCCTCAAAGGCCACCTAGATGATTTCATAAGGCCACCAGAAGACCATACATAAGGAAAGGGACCCTCAAAGACCATATTCAAATGGAGTAACCAGCAAAGAATAATTGAGAGTAAGCTTCAATAAAGAAGAGCTGGAAGCGAAAATAAGAAGAATATGAGACAATATCAGAAGGAGTAAGAAGATACAACTAGTAGACTTAAAACTAGATTTGTTAGAATATTCGATATTTTATATAATGTGTGTCAATGGAATAGAGATGATTTAGTTGTAACAATGATAATTTTGTATAAGAATCCTTCCCAGTTCCAACAAATATATATATATATATATATATATATATATTTGAACTCCCACCATGAAATAAAGAGCCAGACACAAGAAAATGGATCTAAAGGGCCATTTTCTGACCTATTTATTGAAAGAACTGGTAATAACCTGTAGAGGGAAAATCTGTAAAAACACCAAAACATAAATCATGGGTAAATGGCCACCTAGTGAGCCTTGTCCCGGGTCCAGGTGTCACTCCCTCTGACCACCTCCAAGGACATGCGTGCACCAAGGATCCCGAAGGCCGACCAAAATTCTTAGTCTGCACCCTCGGCCGATCATAGTTGGAAGGCCATCCTGAGGGCGCTCTCTCCCAAACCACAGAGTCTTTCAAGAGTGAGAACCCTCAATCCAGCCCCAAGGGTAGCTCCCATTTTATGAAAACTTATGGGGACTTTTGTGGGAGTCCACCCTTCACCCCTAAGGGGGGGTGCCACGGTGCCTACCATACCTATTTAACCTTAAACATGCCTTGGAATCTTATTATATATTCAAGAAAACCTATTTATATGACGCCACCTCAAAGCCAATTCCCACACCCATCTGAAACAGTGTGGGGTAGGCGAAAAACCCCCCAATGCAAACTTGGGGGGGAAAAATTCCTACCCGGCCCTTGCGCGACCAGTCTATACTCACACTGTCCATAGGGTGGGGGGGGTGGGTCACGCAGTCAGGAAGAAACTGAAAGAGGGGGACAGAGGAGTCTCCTCCCACTTGTTGCTCCACCCCCTCACATGGATGGGCCGGCAAACCAGCCAGCCTCAGCAAGTCTGGCTCATTCATGGGGTCTTTCAAACTGCCCTCCCGCGCCTTAAGCTTGCTTGGCCGCGGGTGGGGCTTGAACTCCCACCATGAAATAAAGAGCCAGACACAAGAAAATGGATCTAAAGGGCCATTTTCTGACCTATTTATTGAAAGAACTGGTAATAACCTGTAGAGGGAAAATCTGTAAAAACACCAAAACATAAATCATGGGTAAATGGCCACCTAGTGAGCCTTGTCCCGGGTCCAGGTGTCACTCCCTCTGACCACCTCCAAGGACATGCGTGCACCAAGGATCCCGAAGGCCGACCAAAATTCTTAGTCTGCACCCTCGGCCGATCATAGTTGGAAGGCCATCCTGAGGGCGCTCTCTCCCAAACCACAGAGTCTTTCAAGAGTGAGAACCCTCAATCCAGCCCCAAGGGTAGCTCCCATTTTATGAAAACTTATGGGGACTTTTGTGGGAGTCCACCCTTCACCCCTAAGGGGGGGTGCCACGGTGCCTACCATACCTATTTAACCTTAAACATGCCACTAAAAGGGTCAGGCGTCTGCCTTGTCCCTTTTTCCCACTAGGCTGGCCAACATATCTTTTATTCCCTCTTTCAAATCGCTCACAAACAAAACATTCCCCTCATCTGAGAGGTGAACTCCATCGGCCCTAAACAACTCCGGCCGTTTGAACACAATTTCTCTGTGCGGGACTAAACAGCCCCCACTCCGCCCCATGGCAGTTTTCATTTCCCGATTGACCTTTCTCCTGGCCACATCGAGTTTCTTGGGATCACAATCCCTTAGCCACCGTAGTCGTGGCAACAGTGCTGACCAGGCAATCAGAACTCCAGGCCACCGTTGCCTAATGAGATTGAAATCTTTCTGGGCTTGAAGAATTAGTGCCTTTCCCTTTAATAGACCCAAATCATTGCCCCCCAAATGTACAATTAACATCTCGGGAGGAGGTCCCCGCCTCTCCTTGAATAACATTGGTAGAAGGCCCCCCCATCGGAGTCCTCTTCTACCCCACCATTCAACTATAACCTGGTCACTCAAACCCAACTGGGTTCCAAGGTAACTTCGTCGAGCATGTCTCTCCGCCCAGAACACCAAACTATGGCCACAGATGAGGACACGCCTGCGAAGTGGTCTGCATCTGTAAACTAATAAAAGGTCAAAAAATCACTGATTTGTTGTTGGGAATGATCGCACATAACGCCTATATGCGTTTGAGCGCCATCTCCCAATGCGCTGAACGTCTTGGTCTTTAAATCCCATGGCCACCGCCGTAGAGGCTGCCCCAATCCGAAAGGAATGAGTTCCAAAATTGACCCCACCCAAGCCCAAAACTTGTAGTGCCTTTGATGTAACCTTCCAAAATTGATATTTTGTAAGTGGGAGGGAGTTCGCATGCCTAAAAAGGAATCCCGGGTCTCTTCCCCTTACCTCTATGTATCGATGCAGGGCTCTCACTGGGCACAAGGTCTCATCTGCACAGGTAAGTAACTGCACTTTAGTCCCCTTACCCTTTTGATCTGTTTTGGAAAAGCGAATGTGCAAGATTGCCTGTTCTGCCCCTAACTCCAGGTCCTGCATCATCAGCGCCCGGCCTGAGTCATCTCTGCATGATCTTGCAACTAATTCGCTTACCCGCAGGGCCCCAAAGAAAGCTGTCAGAGCGGTAGCATGGAACAGCAGGGCCTCAAAGTGAGAATGACAAATCCCAGGCCAAACGTTTGCCAAACCTTTTAAGGTTGCTGGCCCCAGTGGTGCCCTAGTATCTTTTACTGTGCCCCGTTCCCGGGACCACCCTTCCAATATCTTACGAACCCTGAAACTATTGGTTGGGTTTGGGTACCCTTGAGCTTGGGAGGCAAATGCCAATGCAGACAATTTATTCCTAATTGTGGCTGGGGCCAAACTCTTGTTGTGCAAGAAAACACAGAAATGAAGGATGTGCTCTACCGGGATAGGCCAAGGATTGCCGAGGCCATGTGTAGACCGGAAGGACTCAAATTCCTCTTCAGACTTACGATAACCCACTCTGGTGTTGTTAGCTAGAGTGATTCCGATGGCCCGGTTAACCTCACCCCGCCAAGGCTCCATAGGCTGTAAGGCATCACTGTGGGGGTCACAGATGCTTGCGGAGCGAGCTCCCTGAAACGATCCATCTGTTGGCGGGAGAGAGCATCGGCTATACCATTATTTACTCCCGCAATATGATGAGCTAAAAACACAATATTGTACCGGAGGCACTGCAAAACAAACGCCCGAAGCAAATGCATTGTTCTTGGTGACCGTGATGTCATTGAATTAATGACCTGAACTGTGGCTGCGTTGTCACACCAAAAGTGAACTGTACTGTTGGCGAAGTCAGAGGCCCATAGCCAAACAGCTACTACTATAGGGAAAAACTCCAAAAAGGTTAAATCAGATAATACTCCTGCAGAGGACCACTGAACTGGCCAACGTTCTGTGCACCACTGGCCATTAAAGTAAACTCCAAAGCCCACAGATCCAGAGGCATCCGACGAGACCTTCAGAGCATCACGCAACTGCAAGTCATGTCTCCAAAAAGAGACACCATTGTAAGAGTATAAGAAGTCTGCCCAAGTAATCAGGTCGTCTCGGATGCCCCGAGATATAGCTATTCTGTGGTGGGGCTTGGTGATGCCACACGTAGCCTCACATAAACGACGCAAAAAGGCCCTACCTGGAGCAACCACTCGACAGGCGAAATTAAGATGCCCCATGAGCTCTTGAAATTCTCTGAGTGTCGCTTTACGGCGACCTAAAAAACTACTTAACTTACCTTTCAGGTTTTCTAACTTATCCAATGGCAGTCGACAGCTATGAGCCACTGTATCAATTTCAATCCCCAAAAAAGTGAGTACCGTGGCTGGCCCCTCAGTTTTCTCGTGTGCCAGGGGGACTCCGAAGTGATCAGCCAATTGGTGAAATTGCTGCATTAGGTATCTGCACTGACCTGTTCCTGCTTTGCCGATGAACAGGAAGTCATCCAGGTAGTGTGCTACCCCTGAAAGGCCAGATTTCTTTCTAATAGCCCACTCCAAGAATGAACTGAATTGCTCGAAGGCATTACAGGATACAGAACAACCCATAGGCAGGGCTCTGTCCATATAGTATGCCCCTTCAAAACAGAACCCCAGTAACTCAAAATCCTGAGGGTGAACCGGGAGCAGGCGAAAAGCTGACTTAATGTCACATTTTGCTAATTCTGCTCCAGGACCCTGCCTTCTAACTCTCAAAACAGCGTCATCGAATGACGTGTACCGCACTGAACATAATTCGGATGGGATGGCATCATTTACAGACTCCCCTTTGGGAAATGAGAGGTGATGTATGAGGCGAAAGTCTCCAGGGGCCTTCTTTGGCACAATTCCCAATGGTGAGACCCTCAGATTTGGAACAGGGGGGGTCTCAAAGGGACCCACCACACGTCCTTCCCAAACCTCTTTTTGTATCTTGTGGCGAACTGTATCCTCCATTCCAACAATGGACCGGAGGTTACCCGACTTAAAAGGTCGCCTATCCCCATGAAATGGAATTCGAAAACCTTCAGAAAAACCCAGTAGCAAATAACTGGCAGCAATACGATTTGGGTAATCAGCCAACCAGCCCTTCATGTTTTCCAATTTAATTGGGCTGGGGCCCTTTAGAAGGTAATTGGGAGGTTCCTTGATACCCCTGGGCATTACTTTGGTTTCTTTTGCCTGACTGACCCACAACTTGTGCGTTGCCGCGTCCTTTTGAACAGTTACGAAAGGAATGCGGTCCTTTGCACAATGAACACTCGTGCTTAAATCGGCACATCTTTCTATTGCAACTGCCCTGAATCCCAAATTCCCAGCAGTGTTTATTCTGCTCCCCTTGTTTGAAGCTAGCATTGTTAGGGGAAAAACTAGTCTTTGCCAACAAATGGCCACTGTGTGACCTGTCCCCTAGCATGGGGCGGGCAGAGTTCATGATCCTCATCCACATCTCAGGAAATGGCCTGTCCCATGGCAAAGTAGGAAAGGAGGCTGCCTTCAAACGGAAAGCCTCATCATAAGAGAGCCATGCGGGGCCTTGATAGTCTGCGTAAGCTTTCTGTATAATGTCTAAGTATTTGGTCAGGGCATAAGCCCGCCATGGCTGGACCCTAACAATGACTCCCATGTAGGTAATATAACCTGCTAACCAGTTACGCCAGGTTCTATCCACTTTTCGTCTCTTCACCGTTTGCCTTTCTTTGTCATCCAGTAGTTCCCAATCTTTTTTCTCAATTTCCCTATGTAATAATGAAAATATATCAACATACTCCCCTCTCAAGATTTTATCAATGGTTCCCTGAGTAAGGTGATCTCCTATCTCCATAGTCAGGTCACCTGGTGGGATAGCCGAGTAGGCTTGCAAGGTGGGCTGTTGCCCCATCAAGCTCTGTCCATAAACCAATTGTCCTGGCTGAGGATCTCCTGGTGGCTTGGTGTGTGCAGTGGCGCCACTTAATAAAGCTGTTGATGTTGGAGCTGCCAGAGCATTTCCGACAGAAAGTGACCCAGGTCCTACTACTAAGCTTGGTTGTGTGCCTGTTGCTGTAGAAATTGAGGGCGTAACACCTACATAAGGAGGTGCCTGGGACACAGACGATACCGTCTGAGAATATATAGGCGCCTGAGGCACTGATAATGCTGCTGCAGAGGCCATTGTAACCATAAAGGCAGGCACATAGGGCACCGTTGGTGCAACCTGAGGCAATGGAGAAATTCCTGCCGGGGCCACTGCTCCAGGAAGGGCAGGTGCCTGAGGGCCCCTTGGTGCTACCTGAGAATAGGTAGAAGTTTGGGGCACTGAAGAAACCATAGTGCTAGACATAGCAGAAGCCTGGGTCACCAATGGTGCTACCTGAAAATAGGAAAGAGGCTGATGTGGCGCTGGTAGTACTGTAGGCGAAAAGACAGGAGCCTGAGGCACGGGAGGTGCCACCTGAGAATAGGCAGGAGCCTGAGACAACTGTGATAGCACTGCAGGGGCTGCAGGGGCCTGGACACACCCCCAAGGCCAAGTCCCTGCTAAAGCTCTTGGGGGGGCCAAATGCTGAGAGGGCAACGGAGGGCTTAATATTGCTGACCCTACCAAGGACTGTGGCTGAGAAAGTGTGGCTGCACTGATACTCTGCTGTGTGCCGGGCTGGGACATCTGTGTAGGCTGCTGGGGTACTGATACAGCCCCTGTTGCAGCCTCCTGCCGAACCAGTGGAGCCCCCTGCTGCACATCCATTGCTCCAGAGGCAGTAGTGCCCACTTGCTGTGCAACAGGGCTCCCCTCGGCAGCTGCTCCCCTCACAACATTGCTCAACTGCTGGAGCACAGGAGCCTCCTGTGGATCAGAAACTATTGTAGTCCCCAAGGGGGCCTCCTGGACCAGAGGTTCCCCCTCTAGGTGTGACAATCCCAGTGGCCCCGGAGTTCCCAGATGTTCCCTACCTGTTGATAACGTGGACTGTTCCACGGGTTGAGGAGTAACCCCCACACTGACCAATGATGCCACTGCCTGCCCAGGCTGGGAAGAAACACAGGAAGTTGACGGAACAGCAACACCTGAATCACAATCTGGCATGTTCTCCGGCACCAATGACGGCACTGGTAATTGATGCCGTCTCCAGCAATCCACTAGGGCTCCTAGGCGAGACAAAAGCATGTTGTTAAATGCTTCTGCCGATGTTAAATCTGAAGCCTGGCTCAAAGCCTGAGGAGGGATACCAGGCCTCCTTTCGAATTCCCCCACTGATGGTAATGTAGGGGCCCCCTCACTGTTAGCCGTGTCCTCCTCAAGTGTAGTCTCCCGTGGAAGAGGCTGTTGGGGCAGGGCCCTCCTGGCAGGCCCTTTACCCTTCGGTCCTCCCTGTCCCTTCCTGGAAGACATACTACACTAGGAAAAAGGAGATAAAGATGTCAGTTCCTAAATGATGGCCTATGCCCTAATGGCACTGTCTGCCAATGCAATGGAAAAAGTTGAATTCAATGGCACAAAATGGCTGCCATAAAATCAGACTTAAAAAAGATACAACAAAATGGACGCCCTACTACCAAACAGGGTTTCTGCTGGCCATGTGGTTAGGCCCCAAATCAAAATGGCCACCCTGCCAATCAAAGGTATGGACAAAATGGCCGCCACTCCTAGGCAGGCTTCTTGCCGGCCATGTGCTTAGGCCAAAAATCAAAATGGCCGCCCTGCCAAGCAAAGGAATGAAGGATAAAAATGGCCACTTTACTCCTAGGCAGGCTTCTTGGTGGCCATGTGTTTAGGCCCAAAATCAAAATGGCCACCCTGCTAAAAGGGGGGGGCACTCCCCAGGGAGTTAGGCTCCAGCCACGCAGGCCTTCTTCCAGGCACAGTTGGCACTGTGAAAAAAGGCCCTTCTGTGGGGCCTCGAGGCCCAGGGAGCCTCCAAGGGGTCAGAAGAAGGACTAAGGGCCCCTCAAAATGCAGTCCTGCTAGAAAGGTCCCTCCCCCCTTGGGATCTGAGCAGAACAGGCCCCTCCAAGGGGGCAAAGGGCCAAGGGGACTCTCAGTGGCACCACAGAATGTGCACCCAAAGGCCCCTCCCTGCAAGAAAGTGAATGAAGGAATCAAACAAAGGGGAGGGCTGATGCTGCTGACTCCACTGCAAGAGAGGAGCCCAAAGGGGGCAATAAGGAGAGGCCAGGGGCCCCTTAAGGGCACCCAAAAGGCTCCTGATGGAGCGAAGGCCAAAGGTGCTGGAGCAAGGGGCAGCCAGAACTGCTGCTTGCCTAGCTCATCCCTCCCCACTCCATAGTTACCAGCCTGGAAAGAGGGAGGAAGCTTCGTCAGGCCCGAAGGAGGGCAGATCAGCAGCTGCCTGCTTCAGGACAACCTCTTCTCACGCAGTCAGGAAGAAACTGAAAGAGGGGGACAGAGGAGTCTCCTCCCACTTGTTGCTCCACCCCCTCACATGGATGGGCCGGCAAACCAGCCAGCCTCAGCAAGTCTGGCTCATTCATGGGGTCTTTCAAACTGCCCTCCCGCGCCTTAAGCTTGCTTGGCCGCGGGTGGGGCATATATATATATATATATACATACACAGTAGAGTCTCACTTATCCAACATAAACGGGCTGGCAGAATGTTGGATAAGCGAATATGTTGGATAATAAGGAGGGATTAAGGAAAAGCCTATTAAACATGAAATTAGATTATGATTTTACAAATTAAACAGCAAAACATCATGTCATACAACAAATTGGACAGAATAAGTAGTTCAATATGCAGTAATGCTATCTAGTAATTACAGTATTTACAAATTTAGCACCAAAATATCATGCTATATTGAAAATATTGACTACAAAAATGTGTTGGATAATCCAGAACGTTGGATAAGCAAGTGTTGGATAAGTGAGACTCTACTGTATATATATATATATATATATCTTGGAATTACAGTCTATAGGAAGTGGATTCAGTTTGCATATTTTTGACATTGTTTAGAATAGGCACCTGTGTTTATTGATTAACATCCCCTAAGTCAGTGGTTCTCAACCTGTGGGTCCCCAGGTGTTTTAACCTACAACTCCCAGAAATCCCAGCCAGTTCACCAGTGTTAGGATTTCTGGGAGTTGAAGGCCAAAACATCTGGAGACCCACAGGTTGAGAGCCACTGCCCTAGATGATGATCCCCTGCCAGATGGGATGGACATGATGGAAGAAGGTCTCAGAGATAGTAGACAAGGGGTTTCATGGTTTCTTTGCAACACAGATGGCATCCAAGGAGACACCCTGATTGACATTGGAAGCGGAGCCTCCATCCATCAGCTCCTTGCCGCCTGCGAGTCCTTCAAGGAGATCATCGTCACCGATTTCCTTGAGCAGAACCGGGAGGAGATGAAGCGGTGGCTGAAGAACGACCCAGAAGCATTTGACTGGTCCCCGGTGCTGAAATATGCCTGCCAGCTGGAAGGAGACAGGTACCATATAAGGAGGGAAAAAAGGACATTTGATGGGTGCTGTTGTCATTTCAGCCACAGTCAAGAGTCTTGAGTCTCCTTAGAGGCCAATGTGTCCATTTTTGGCATGAGACTGTCATGGAGACCCAAGCTATGAATGAAAGGGGTTGAACTCCACGAAAACTTTGTGAGCTCAAATTTCATTATTTAATATCGGGAATCATAAGGTCCTTCCTGATATTTGCTTGCACTTTTTTTTTTGTATGCCATTGTCTCAACACCGTTTCCAAATGTCCAACAAAAGTTGACTGCAATTCATCGATACACGCAAAATTGACATTAGGTGGAAAATATTCTCAATTTATCTCCTTTCTTTTACCTACATCTTTATTGGGTTGCTGTGAGTTTTCTGGGCTGTCTGGCTATGTTCCAGAAGCATTCTCTCCTGACATTTCACCCACATCTATGGCAGGCATCCTCAGAGGTTGTGAGGTCTGTTGGAAACCAGACAGGTGGGATCTATATATCTGTGGAATGATGTCTGGGGTGGGAGAAAAAACTCTTCTCTTTGACTGTTGCCCTTGGCCACCTTGATTAGCACTAAATGGCTTTGCAGCTTCAAAGCCTCGCTGCTTCCTGTCTGGGGAAATCCTTTGTTGGGAGGTGTTAGCTGGCCCTGATTGTTAAGTAAGGTAAAGGTTTCCCCTGACGTTAAGTCCAGTCGTGTCCGACTTTGGGGGTTGGTGCTCATCTCCATTTCTAAGCCGAAGAGCCGGCGTTGTTCATAGACACCTCCAAGGTCATGTGGCCATTGTCATGACCGCATGGAGCGCTGTTACTTTCCCACTGGAGAAGTACCTATTGATCTATTCACACTCTGGGGGTTGGTGCTCATCTCCGTTTCTAAGTCCATAGACACCTTCAAGGTCATGTGGCCGGCATGACTAATGAAACGCCATTGTCTTCCCACCGGAGCCGTACCTATTGATCTACTCACATTTGCATGTTTTCGAACTGCTAGGTTGGCAGAAGCTGGAGCTTATAGCGAGCGCTCACTCCACTCCCCGATTTGAACCTGGGACCTTTTGGTCTGCAAGTTCAGTAGCTCAGTGCTTTAATACATTGAGCCACCGGAGGCTCCCACCTGATTGTTACTTGTCTGGAATCCCTATTATTCTGAGTATTCTTTATTTACTGTCCTGATTTTAGAGTTTTTTAAAAAAATACTGGGAGCCAGATTTTGTTCATTTTCATGATTTCCTCCATAGAGTTGGAGGAGACCCCATGGGTTATCTAGTCCAACCGCCTGACATGCAGGAAAAGCATAATCAAAGTATCCCTGACAGATGGCCATCCAGCCTCAATAATAATAATAATAATAATAATAATAATAATAATAATTATTATTATTATTATTATTATTATTTAATAATACATTATACATTAATAATAATAACTGCAAGAGGCCACCCGACTGGGATCTGCACGCATCATCCGAAAATACATCACACAGTCCTAGACACTTGGGAAGTGTTCGACTTGTGATTTTGTGAAACGAAATCCAGCATATCTATCTTGTTTGCTGTGTCATAATAATAATAATAATAATAATAATAATAATAATAATAATACATAATAATAATACATAATAATACATAATAATAATACATAATAATAATACATAATAATACATAATAATACATAATAATAGAGTTAGATGAGACGCCACTGGCTATGGCAAGCATCCTCATAGGTTGGAAACTAGAGTGGGGTTTATCTGTGGAATAATGTCCAGGGTTAGAGAAAGAATCAGGGCCAGCTAACACCCCCAGGAAGGAAGCAGCCAGGCTTTGAAGCTGAAAGACTATTCAATGCTAATCAAGCTGGCCAATTGCAGCATTCACACTTGCTTCACACAGACAAGAGTTCTCTCTCTCTCTCTCCCATGGTTGCTTTGTCCCCATCTCTCCTTTGCATTCCCTGCAGTGAGAAGTGGAAGGAAAAGGAGGAGAAGCTCAGGAGGACCATCAAGCAAGTCCTGCCGTGTGATGTGACCCTGGCCAACCCCTTGGATCCTTTGGTGCTCCAGCCGGTCGACTGCGTCGTCTCCACTTACTGCCTGGAATCGGGTTGTGACGATGTTCCCACTTACCGTTCAGCTGTGAAGAACGTGGGCTCCTTGGTCAAACCCGGGGGACACCTCATCTTTGCGGTGGTTTTGGAGGAAACCTACTACATGGTTGGCCCACACAAGTTTGATTGTCTTTACCTGACACCAGAAATCATCATAGATGCTGTGAAAGAGGCCGGCTTTGAAGTCCTGTGGTCTCAGGCCCTTGGGTTCACCTTTCCCCTGGCCATCTGCGATGCCAAAGACACGTTTTTCATAGTGGCCAAGAAACCCAGTGAATCCCAGTGAGTTAATGGGGAAAGAACCAACGCCAACCAAAGGAACCCCATAAATGAAGCTCATTCTCCAGATATTTGAGCTCTAGAAACGCACAAAGAAGGACCCATATTGAGTCTTAAGTGCATCAAATCTAAAGCGCACCTCGATTTTCAAAACCCTGAAACCCAAAAAAGTATTTAGAATATTATATCAATCTAATGTGCATCCTAATTTGGTCAACAAAACTTGAGCATTAGATTCAAGTAAATACAGTATGTACCATATTATGTGGATCTAATGCACACCCTAATTTTGGGAAGGTACAGTAGAGTCTCACTTATCCAACATAAACCAACAGACAGAATGTTGGATAAGTTAATATGTTGGATAATAAGGAGAGATTAAGGAGAAGCCTATTAAACATCAAATTAGGTTATGATTTTACAAATTAAGCACCAAAACATCATGTTATACAACAAATTTGACAGAAAAAGTAGTTCAATATGCAGTAATGCTATGTAGTAATTACTGTATTTACAAATTTAGCACCAAAATATCATGATATATTGAAAACACTGACTACAAAAATGGCTTGGATAATCCAGAAGCTTGGATAAACGAATACCTTGGATAATAAGGAGGGATTGAGGAAAAGCCTATTAAACATCAAAATAGGTTATGATTTTACAAATTAAGTACCAAAACATCATGTTATACAACAAATTTGACACAAAAAGTAGTTCAATACGCAGTAATGCTGTGTAGTAATTACTGTATCTACAAATTTAGCACCAAAATATCATGATATATTGAAAACATTGACTACAAAAATGTGTTGGATAATCCAGAATGTTGGATAAGTGAGTGTTGGATAAGTGAGACTCTACTGTAATTTAATTAAAAAGGTTGAGCATTAGATTCAAGTAAATATGATATATCGTTGTATGCCAAGATGGCTGATGGATCCCATCTCTGTAACTTAGTGAAGTTTTGGAGTTATCCCAGGTGCTGAAATGGTTTCAGGACCTTGGAGAGCTCCTTTAAAACCGAACCGAACCTGACTTAGAAGCCACCAGTCACTCTGTAGTAATTGTCATTTTGGAACTACAAATCCCAGAACATGCCCGTGGTTATGCATTCTGGATATCGGAATCTTAAGAAAACTAACCCTGTCCCAAATTCTGTCTCTCATTTTATTCCTTGCTCAATTCACAAGTAGGAGATTAAAGGCAGATTACAATTAAATACAGACGAGGAAGCAAAACCAATGTATTACAAAATACAGCTCTCCTTTTCCCCAGATGTTCCTGTTAAATAATAAAACCAGACGTGATTCATAATTTGGGAGAAATGACCACCGAAACTGATTCTATGCAAACCATGATATATCAGCTTACCTTTCAGAAAGAAGCTATGGATGACTAGAAATGCAAAGGGCAGTTCTTAGTGTTTGTTGTTACCTCTAGCATTCATATACAAATGATTGTGTGTGTGAGTATTGTCAACTCTTTTCAATCAATGTATTACAAGGCAGAATGACTGCATCATGTTCAAGATGTGTAGTATCTCTCTCTATATATATACCTGCTTGGTTTTTGCATGCATGTAATGTTAGAGATGTCTTCCTGATTTTATTTGGAAAACGTTGAATTAAAAGGCTCCTGACAACACAAGTTCTCTTGCCTTTACCTACCTATATGTTATATATATATAAAAGGATAATGAAATTTCGGCCTAGGACAAAACAACAAAACTACACATCCCAGAAACACTAAACCTGGCAGCACAACCCCTCATCCATGCCTCTACGTTCATACAACAAAAAGAAAAGAAAAATAAAGTACTAATTAGAGGGAGAGGAATAATTGTTTTTATCCAATTGCTGCCAGTTAGAAGGCTAAGCTCCGCCCACTTGGTCTCCTAGCAACCCACTCAGCCCAGGGGACAAGCAGAGTTAAGCCTCACTTAGGCCTCTTCCACACTGTCTATAAAATGCAGATTATCTGATTTTAACTGGATTATATGGCAGTGTAGACTCAAGGCCCTTCCACACAGCTATATAACCCATTTATAATGGACTTAATCTAAGATAAAACCTTTACCCTTTACCTTAACTACCACCAATTCCTCTATACTTTATTTCCCATACCACCATACTTTGTCACAGCAACGTGTGGCCAGGCACAGCTAATATATATATATATATATATATATATATATATATATATACAGTAGAGTCTCACTTATCCAAGCTAAATGGGCCGGCAGAATCTTGGATAAGCGAATATCTTGGATAATAAGGAGGGATTAAGGAAAAGCCTATTAAACATCAAATTAGGTTATGATTTTACAAATTAAGCACCAAAACATCATGTTATACAACAAATTTGACAGAAAAGTAGTTCAGTACGCAGTAATGTTATGTTGTAATTACTGTATTTACGAATTTAGCATCAAAATATCACGATATATTGAAAACATTGACGACAAAAATGGCTTGGATTATCCAGAGGCTTGGATAAGCAAGGCTTGGATAAGTGAGACTCTACTGTATATATATACCAGGCATGGGCAAACCTGGGCCTTCTCTCCAGGTATATACATACACACACAGGCAGTTCCAAAGTTACAAACATCCAACTTTCTTTCAAATTCCAATGATCACAAGGACAGAAAATGAGATGAAACCCTCTGAACAGAGATGCAGGCAGAAAACACACATAAGTGTTAACCCTTCCCTATGCTATCCAAAGCTATAGATAGATAGATAGATAGATAGATAGATAGATAGATAGATAGATAGATGATAGATAGATAGATAGATAGATAGATAGATAGATAGATAGAGATAGATGATAGATAGAGAGATAGATAGATAGATAGATAGATAGATAGATAGATAGATAGATAGATAGATAGATAGATAGATGATAGATAGATAGATGCAATGTGTGTTTTTCCCATGGAGTAAACAACAAAACCACTGAACCAAAACACACCAAATTTAGCCACAAAAGACATGGTCATCCAATCTATGTCTTTCAATCAAAAAGACGTAGAAAAGTAAAGTCCAAATAACAGAAAACTCCCCAATAGCTTACTACGCATGCGCAGAAGCCCTCCCAGGAACTGAAACAACTACATTACCCAGATGACCTCGTAGCTGTGCACAGAGCCTAATGCCACTTTTAAAAAATGTTGCCATGGTGGAACAGCCTTGCAGCTTCAAAGCCAGGCTGCTTCTTAACCAGACGGGTCCTCTGTTGGCAATCTTGAATACCACTGAAAAGCCTTACAGCTTCAAAGCCAGGATGCTTCCTAACCAGAGGGATCCTAACCACCAGACTACACCACAGCAACGCGTGGCTGGGCTCAGCTATTATATATACGACTGGAAGACTGATAAAACCCTTTAACAGCATCGTATGATAATCTCTTTTGCTCTGGATAGATTTTGTAACTAAACTTAGTCTACAAGCTTAGGCGTCATTATCTGGTTGAATGCAGTTACGAATGCAAAATAACAGGCTATATTTTGATTCCTGTTGTTCGCTCAGATTATAATAGACTTGTGAAGATGAAGCTGCATGTCGATGGGCCATCCAACAATTAGTTCAGTGGGTGTGTCCCATTAGGGAATAACCAGTAGAACCGGGACTCTTATCTCTATCTAAGCAGGTTTCCTATAAGACATTGAGCCCAGAAGCTGACCACCGCCAGACTCAGGATTGGGAAAAGACATCTAAGTGGTCTACAAACATGGAGAGTGACTTCACGGGAAAAGAGGCTTACAGGCAGTATTTCAACCCCAAAGACTATCTGAACATGCACATGCAATTTGAGTCTGAGAACATACCGGTGCACGAGGACCTCTTCTCTTTTGTCTTGAAGAATTTGCAGAAGGCGTTCCTTGTGGGTGAGTGTTGTGGTTGTGGTGGTCCATTCTTGTGATAGACCACTTGTGATAGACCATGGTGCTGGCAAGAGTTTTATGACCAGGCTTTGCCCCACTCCGAGAGCTATATCCATCACTGAGAGCTCACTTGTGCACATCTTGGTCCACAGGTCGTATTGAAATGAAGGACTTGCAGACCAAGAGTTGCTTTGGAGGACCTAGAAAATGCCTATGGTTTCTTCAAATAGAATCATAGAATAGTAGAGTTGGAAGAGACCCCATGGGCCATCCAGTCCAACCCCCTGCCAAGAAGCAGGAAATTGCATTCAAAGCACCCTCGATAGATGGCCATCCAGCCTCTGCTTAAAAGCCTCCAAAGAAGGAGCCTCCACCACCACCATTGGCTCATGTCAATAGACTGTTGACATGAGCAGATGAGCCCAGGGCCATTATGTGTTAAAGAGCTTTGATTTATTGCCAGGTGTAAATGAGGATGCAATTGAAATCACACTAGAGGAAGGACATTGATATGGAAGAGGGCATCAGTGACAGGAGAATGGGCACTCTCACTGGTTTCTTTGAAACACAGATGGCATCGGAGGGGACACCCTGATCGACATTGGAAGCGGCCCCTCCATCTACCCTCCATCTCTCCGCCTGCGAGTCCTTCAAAGAAATCATTGACACTGATTTCCTTGAGCAGAACCGGGAGGAGATGAAGAAATGGCTGAAGAAGGACCCAGAAGCATTTGACTGGACCTCAATGGTGAAATACACCTGTCAGCTGGAGGGGAACAGGTATGGTGAGATAACTTTGGTATCTAGAGGATGCGTTTGATTTTCCATCTCTTAATAACTGGAATGTGAATCCATGAGCCTCTCTCAATGCATTGAGACTTCAGTCCCAAGTCCACCTTTCCATTGGGTATGGCTGCTGGAACTTCTGGCACAGTAAGTCCCAGCAATCATACCCAATGGTAAGATATACTGAAAACTCAAATCCCGATGCATTGAGAAAGGCTCATGGATTCCCATTCCATCTCAAGGGTATAATGGTTCTACTGCCCATAAACAGCAACTTGAATTCTTGTGAGTGCTTTGAAGGCTAACAGGTTGTGGTTGAAGTCCATAAAATCCAATGGTGGAATACATGGTGGATTAGTATCTGATGGTTACCTTTTAATTTCTATCTCTTTGTAACTGGAATGGGAATCCATGAGACCTGTTGGTGTATGTTTGGTGTAAGGGTGAAATAATGAATCAAGTGTTTTTACTGTTTGCACCAGATATCTTTTTCCAGCAACTTAAGTGTTAACAGCTGGCCAGTTTTGAGTGATGAACCAATAGGTCGTGACTGAGGATAGGTCTGAGAGGATGTTCATCTTTCTACATTGGAATGTGCTGTTATCGGCAGAGTGTGTGAGCTTCGTTGATCGGCAAGGAGAGAGCATGTCTCCTATGAGCGATAGACTCAGTAACTTGTAAAATAACTTTGTATATAGAATAAAGTCTAAGAACCGCTGCGTTCAGCTGATTAACGACTGTGGTGTCGTTTGTAGGTGCTGCTTATTGAGAGACCTGGATCACCAATAAATCAGGGTGATGCAGAGCTGATTTTTTTTTTAACCCCACCCTGACGCGACCATCTCAATACATTCCAGTATGCCCTTCCATTAGCTACGTTAGGAATAGAAGCTATTTCGAACTTCTAAAAGCTACAAAGAAAACGTGACCTTTATCAGATTCCTGACACAATTGGCTTTTAGGATGGAAAACTTGGGAGATTTCTTCTGGAAGGGCATTGCCCCCCATAACAACTGTGCTTAGTGATACTCTGGCTCCAATTCAAGGACTTCCAGGAAGTCTCTTGAACTTCACTCCCAACCCTTAAAAACAATTTGTCTCAAGCAAGCAATTGGAGTAACTATTTCCTCTTTGTTCAGATATGAATTAGTGAGGCCTTAGGGGGGAAATATATTGCTCTCGAGCTTTGGAGGGAAAGTGACAGCTTTGCTCTTGTTCTTCTAGGGAGAAGTGGATGGAAAAGGAAGAGAAGCTCAGGAAGATCATCAAGCGAGTTCTGAAGTGTGATGTGACTTTGGCCAACCCTCTTGACCCGTTGATTCTCAAGCCGGCCGACTGCGTCCTCTCCACTTTCTGCCTGGAATCGGCCTGCAAAGACCTTCCCACGTACCGTGCTGCTGTGAGGAACGTGGGCTCCTTGGTCAAACCCGGGGGCCACCTCATCTTTGTGGTGGTCACTCAGGAGACCTTCTACATGGTTGGCCCACACCGATTCTCCTCCCTTTACTTGACCCCAGAGATGGTCAGAGATGCCGTGAAAGAGGCTGGGTTTCATATTCTGTGGTCCAAGATGGCCAGTCTGCATTGGTCACCAGAGATCACGGATGCTCATGACGTGATCTTTATGGTTGCCCAGAAACTCAATGGAGCATGAGTGGCTAGATCAGGGGTCCTCAAACTTTTTAAGTGGAGGGCCGATTCACAGTCCCTCAGACCATTGGGGGCCCCGACTATGAAATAGTCCAAAATTAGGATTGTTGTTGTCGTGTGCCTTGAAGTCATTTAGGAGTTAGGTCAACCCCAAGTCTAAAGTTTAGGCCATGTGCCTTAGTTTCGGGGGCCCTGTTCTAGACAAATTCATAAGACCATAGGTAAACAAAGAGACCACCAAAGACCATCTAGATGGTCTCATAAGACCATCGGTAAGAAAAGGTACCCTCAAAGGCCACCTAGATGATTTCATAAGGCCATCAGAAGACCATACATAAGGAAAGGGACCCTCAAGGACCATCTAGATGCTTTCATAAGACCATAGGTAAGGAACGGGGGCACCAAAGGCCATCTAGACAATCTCATAAAACCATAGCTAAGGAAAGGGACCCTCAAAGGCCACCTAGATGATTTCATAAGGCCATCAGAAGACCATACATAAGGAAAGGGACCCTCAAAGACCATCTAGATGCTTTCATAAGACCATAGGTAAGGAAAGGGGCCACCAAAGGCCATCTAGACAATCTCATAAAACCATAGGTAATGAAAGGGACCCTCAAAGGCCATCTAGACGGTCTCATAGGACCACAGGTAAGAAAAGTAACCTCCAAAAGCCATCTAGATAGTCTCATAAGGCCATAGTTAAGCAAAGAGGCCTTCAAAGAACATCTAGATGATCTCACAGGACCATAGATAAGCAAAGAGACCGCCAAAGACCAGGTAGACTTAGGTCAACCCTAAATCTAAAGTTTAGGATGGGGCCAGGTCAATGACCTTGGAGGGCCGCATCCGGCCCACGGGCCTTAGTTTGGGTACCCCTGGTCTAGATGATGAGGAACACATGGAGAGTAGCTAAGCACATGGCCATAGCCAACGCATTGAGGGATCTCAATTGAGATAAAGAACATGCTGTTTCTTGGTTATGAGAAGACAAGAGAAAAGGGCAAGCAAAGGCATCAAAGGGCAACCAAGCTCATTTCTAGGGTCAGAAACAGCCTTTCCTTTGACCCCTTTGTAATTATTACCGGAGAGTTACTGTTCAATGGTTAAGTTGCTTAAAAAAATATTAAGCTAGTGAAACATTAGGGTTACCTATTTAAAGCAACGGGGACATAAACAACTACCTTGCATTCAGTGAATTGTGGGTGGTGTTTCGTGAAATGAGCGAGAATGCCAATGTATTGGGTGCGGGATATTAAAAATGTGCCCCATGTGGGGCATTTGTGGGTGCAGAATCGAGCACATGCCTCCTAAACATCTCAGGAAGTTTTCAATGTGGATTAAACATACAATAGATACATTTTGTGTCATGGTGGTCTTTCTGGTGTGTCCATGTGCCTTCAAGTTGCCTCTCAACATATGGGAGCTCCATATATTTCAATGGGTTTTCTCAGGCAAGGGATACTCAGCAGTGGTTTGGCCAATTTATTAATTATTATTTATTTATTTATTTACTAAATTTCTATGCCGTCCTTCTCACCCCGAAGGGGACTCAAAGCGGCTTACAAATTACATTCACATACAATACATTATATTATTAGCATAGTACAATATTAGCATTAAATTATTATATTGTACTATATCATTATATTGTCATATTATTAGTAATACAGAAGAGTCTCACTTATCCAAGCCTCGCTTATCCAAGCTTCTGGATTATCCAAGCCATTTTTGTAGTCAATGTTTTCAATATATTGTGATATTTTGGTGCTAAATTCGTAAATACTGTAATTACAACATAACATTACTGCGTATTGAACTACTTTTTCTGTCGAATTTGTTGTATAACATGATGTTTTGGTGCTTAATTTGCCGGCCCGTTTAGCTTGGATAAGTGAGACTCTACAGTATTACATTTAATATAGAATAAAAAGGTAAAGGTTTCCCCTGACGTTAAGTCCAGTTATGTCTAATATATAATATTAGGCATATATATATAGATTGTATATATATGTGTGTGTGTGTGTGTGTGTGTGTGTGTGTGTGTGTGTGTATATATATACACACACACACACACACACACAGTAGAGTCTCACTTATCCAAGATAAACGGGCCGGTAGAAGCTTGGATAAGCGAATATCTTGGATAATAAGGAGGGATTAAGGAAAAGCCTATTAAACATCAAATTAGGTTATGATTTTACAAATTAAGCACCAAAACATCATGTTATACAACAAATTTGACAGAAAAAGTAGTTCAAAGTGCACTAATGCTAAGTAGTGATTACTGTATTTACGAATTTAGCACCAAAATATCATGATGTATTGAAAACATTGACTGCAAAAATGCGTTGGATAATCCAGAACGTTGGATAAGCGAATGTTGGATAAGTGAGACTCTACTGTAAATGAAAAATTACTCAATATTTCGGACTGTATTTATCAAAGGGTTTACATGGGCAATGTTAGGAGAGAAGGCTGAGATTTTGACCCTTCTTTCCTGTGGGTTCATCTTCCCATCTGGGTGTCGGAGGGTTATTCTTTGAAGGAACGTGGCTAAAGTAAGTCTTGTAAACATTAAAAAAGAACGCTTAATGGGTCTCCCGAGTTAGCAAACCATGTCGTAGAGGCCTTTAAGTGGAGAAGCCAAAGGGGCCAAAGTCATGAGGGTATTTCTACTTATTTACAAAAGGTGTATGTGTGGTTTGTAGCATGAATTAATGCCAAACTTACGAGTCAACTTTTCTGTGGGTTGGGCAACAAAAGATGGTCTCAGAGGACTGCATTCTCCTATCCTGGTGCCCAGAGAATGATTATTGGAAGGAATGTGCCTACAGCAAGTTTTCTATAGGTTAAGAAAGAACATATAATGGGTCTCCCATGGTAGCAAGCCACGCCTGGGGGTCTTTAAATTGGGAAGCCAAGGGGGCCAAAGTCATTTAGGTGTTTCTCTTGATCACAGGCAGAATGGAAGTGGGCTTCACTGGAAAAGAAGCTTACCGGCAGCATTTTGATCCCAAGGCTTTTTTCAATATCTACATGCCTTGTGGCTCCTCGCAAACCTGCGAGCCGGCGACTACGTTCCTCCAGGAAAAGCTCCACAAGGCCTTCCGTGTGGGTAAGTGTCTCTTCTTGTCTCAGAAAAAAGAAGACAAGAGGCCCAGAAACTCCGCATGTTATGAAACACGGATTCATTGCCTTGGGCATAAGAGAACAAGTCCAAAACAGGGAAGGAAATGCAGAGAAGCATTGGGAAGGCGCTTCGAGACAGCACCAAAATATGGGATTTTTTTTTCGTGTCAGGAGCAACCTGAGTTGCTTCTGGAGTGAGAGAATTGGCCGTCTGCAAGGACGTTGCCCAGGGGACATTGCCCAGATGTTTTGATGTTTTTACCATTCTTCTGGGAAGCTTCTCTCATGTCCCCACATGGAGCTGGAGCTGACAGAGGGAGCTCATCCGCACTCTCCCCGGGTGAGATTCGAACCTGGCGACCTTCAAGAAAAAATAAAGGAAAAACGGAATATCCAAATTGAAACAAAAATAAAGTATTTGGAAATCATATTAGCATCAAAAAATCTGCAATTATTACAAAATAATTACAGTAGAGTCTCACTTATCCAAGGTAAACGGGCTGGCAGAAGCTTGGATAAGCGAATATCTTGGATAATAAGGAGGGATTAAGGACAAGCCTATTAAACATCAAATTAAGTTATGATTTTACAAATTAAGCACCAAAACATCATGTTATACAACAAATTTGACAGAAAAAGTAGTTAAATACGCAGTAATGTTATGTTGTAATTGCTATACAGTAGAGTCTCACTTATCCAACGCTCGCTTATCCAACATTCTGGATTATCCAACGCATTTTTGTAGTCAATGTTTTCAATACATCATGATATTTTGGTGCTAAATTCGTAAATACAGTAATTACTACATAGCATTACTGCGTATTGAACTACTTTTTCTGTCAAATTTGTTGTATAACATGATATTTTGGTGCTTAATTTGTAAAATCATAACCTAATTTGATGTTTAATAGGCTTTTCCTTAATCTCTCCTTATTATCCAACGTATTCGCTTATCCAATGTTCTGCCGGCCCGTTTACGTTGGATAAGCGAGACTCTACTGTATTTACGAATTTAGCACCAAAATATCATGATATATTGAAAACATTGACTACAAAAATGGCTTGGGTTATCCAGAGGCTTGGATAAGCGAGGCTTGGATTAGTGAGACTCTACTGTACATGCAAATCTACTGTTCTGATTTTAGAGTTTTGTAATACAGTAGAGTCTCGCTTATCCAACGTAAACGGGCCGGCAGAATGTTGGATAAGTGAATATGTTGGATAATAAGGAGAGATTAAGGAAAAACCTATTAAACATTAAATTAGGTTATGATTTTACAAATTAAGCACCCAAACATCATGTTATACAACAAATTTGACAGAAAAGGTAATTTAATGTGCGGTAATGCTATGTAGTAATTACTGTATTTACAAATTTAGCACCAAAATATCATGATGTATTGAAAACATTGACTACAAAAATGGCTTGAATTATCCAGAAACTTGGATAAGTGAGGCTTGGATAAGTGAGACTCTACTGTATTTGGGAATCATATTAACACCAAAAAATCTGCAACTATTACAAAATAATTACATGCAAATCTACTGTTCTGATTTTAGAGTGTTGTAATACTGGTAGCCAGATTTTGTTCATTTTCATGGTTTCTTCCTTTCTGTTGAAGCTGGACCATTCCAACAACTATCATGTCAGACGACACAGAGAAGCCATTGAAATCCACAAGCATGTGGACAACTTCAACAGAAAGGAAGAAACCACGAAAATGAACAAAATCTGGCTACCAGTATTAAAAAACTCAAAAATCAAAATAGTAGATGGGAACCAACACTCTGAGGGCAGAGCACAGCTAATGACTAACAAAGGATGCCCCCAGGCAAGAGACAAAAACCTTTCCAATGCTAATTAGGGTGATTAACTGAAACATTAATGCTGGCTTCCCACTGACAAAGGACTCTTGCCACACCCTGGACTCTACACAGATATATATTCTTTCCTTTCCTTACTTAGTTTATCCACACCTCACAACCTTTGAGGATGCCTGCCATAGATGTGGGCGAAATGTCAGGAGAGAATACTTCTGGAACATGGTCACACAGCCCGAAAGACATACAACAACCCTATTTCATGTTTTCTTTGAAACACAGATGGCATCCGAGGAGACACCCTGATTGACATCGGCAGTGGTCCCTCCATCTACCAACTGTTGTCTGCTTGCGAGTCCTTCAGGGAGATCATCGTCACCGATTTCCTTGAGCAGAATCGGGTGGAGATACGGAAGTGGCTGGAGAAGGACCCGGAAGCCTTCGACTGGACCTCCATGGTGAAATACACCTGCCAGATGGAGGGAGACAGGTACAGATTGCTATCTGATGATTGGCTATGTTTCCATAGAAGAGAAGGAGATCTATGAGCCCTTCGCAAAGTATCAGGACTTCAGTTCGCATTGGCTATGGTTGCTGGGACGTTCAGTCCAACAATGTCTGGAGGGTGCCATGGCTCTGAAACCCATAACTATTGACTTAAAGAGTTTTGAGTGTTTTGCAGTTCAATAGGATGTGGTTGAAGTTCATAAATGTCTAACGATTTCTTAGACCGAAAGGTGACACAAGGTGACTCTTGCTTGATTTTCATACAGACACTGACTCCTTCTCTGAGCATTTGCCCACAAATTGCTGCTTTACATTTAACACACTAGTTAATAGGGTTGTTGTATAACGGCGCTCCATGCAGTCATACCGGCCACATGACCTTGGAGGTGTCTACGGACAACGCCGGCTCTTCGGCTTAGAAATGGAGATGAGCACCAACCCCCAGAGTCGGACACGACTGGACTTAACGTCAGGAAATCTGGCCAGGGCGAGAATGCAAACCCTTTCCGTCGGGGTTGACCTCCTCGCCAATCAGTAGCCTTAAAGATGCCATGCCTGATCTACACTGTGGAATGAATGCAGTTTTGCGACCACTTGAACCACCTTAGGAGCCCCAGTGGCGAAGTGCGTTAAAGCGCTGAGCTGCTGAACTCGCAGACCGAAAGGTCCCAGGTTCAAATCCCGGGAGCGGAATGAGCGCCTGCTGTTAGCCCCAGCTCCTGCCAACATAGCAGTTCGAAAACATGCCAATGTGAGTAGATCAATAGGTACCGCTCCGGCAGGAAGGTAACGGTCATGCCGGCCACATGATCTGGAGATGTCTATGGACAACGCCGGCTCTTTGGCTTAGGAATGGAGATGCGCACCAACCCCCAGAGTCGGTCACGACTGGACTTTACCTTTACCTTTATGTTTTCCAGGCTGCATGGCCATGTTCCAGAAGCATTCTCTCCTGATGTTTCGCCCACATCTAGGCCAGGCATCCTCACAACCTCTGAGGATGCCTGCCCTAGATGTGGGTGAAACGTCAGGAGAGAATGCTTCTGGAGCATGGCCATGCAGCCCGGAAAACACACAACAACCCTGTGATCCCGGCCATCAAAGCCTTTGACAACACACTAGTTAACATTTAACAGACTGGCAATCCCTCCTTGATTTTATTAAAAACTAGCTTGGGGACCCGGCGATGCCCGGGTCATTTGAGAATGGTATTACAGTAGAGTCTCACTAATCCAAGCCTCACTTATCCAAGCCTCTGGATAATCCAAGCCATTTTTGTAGTCAATGTTTCCAATATATCGTGATATTTTGGTGCTAAATTCGTAAATACAGTAATTACAACATAACATTACTGCGTATTGAACTACTTTTTCTGTCAAATTTGTTGTATAACATGAAGTTTTGGTGCTTAATTTGTAAAATCATAACCTAATTTGATGTTTAATAGGCTTTTCCTTGATCAGTCCTTATAATCCAAGATATTCGCTTATCCAAGCTTCTGCCGGCCCGTTTAGCTTGGATAAGTGAGACTCTACTGTATTTGTCTTTTAATGTTATGTATTCTGTTTGGAGTGTTTGGAGCCATTATGATAAGTTGGCCATTTTGGGCGTGTGTACAAACTACTGCAGTTTCTAGATTCCCAGGGCAATTGCCCCGAAATATCTATCAGCAGTCTGTGTGCCAAGTTTGGTCTAGATCCATCATTGGCTGGGTTCAGTGGTCTTTGGATGGAGGTGAACTACAACTCCCAAAAACAAGGCCCCTTCCCACAAATACATGCAGTATGTTCAATAGGTCATGAGGCTTCTCTGTGTGAAGTGTGGTCCTAGTGCATTGTCGGTGGGGGTCAGTGTTTGATGAACTATAACTCCCTTTTTTCCCAAACTTGTCCAATATGTTGTATTGGTTATGGGGACTCTGTGTGCCAAGTGTGATGCTCGTTCATTGCAGGTGAACTATAAATCCAAGTACCTACTTCTCCTCAACTTCCAGTCCAGTTCCCCTCCAAACTCACCAGTAGTCAAATCTGGGCATATCGGGTCTGCATGGCAAGTTTGGCCGAGAGCCATCATTGTTTGGGTTCATAGCGTTCTGGTGTAGGTGAACTACAACTATATTCCCCAGTAGGAGTGACAGTGCTCTGACTTGATGCAGGTGAACTACAACTTCCACCATGTGAAGTCAATCCCCAAACTCCTCCAGTAAGTTTAGTTGCAGCTCAGTTCTGCTCTGTTTGTTCTGCAGAGAGATTGGAAAGGAAAGGGCAGTGGGCGGGGCCATGCAAATTCCACAGCAATGGAGAACCCTGGGATTCCTGCCTGTGGTGGAAGAAAAAGCAAAATCTAGGATGAAATGGTCCCCAAAGGAAAGCATTCCTTGGGTGGTGGGCCGTAGTGTTTGGGAAGGACATTGGCAGGGGCTGGGATGCATGTTCATGGCGCTCGCTGTAACCAAAATGTCAGTGGAAAAGAGTGACTTGCTGGATTCTTAACCCTGGGAACTATAGCCTGTTTGTGGAGTCTGGAGGCTGTCTGTGTGAGCAGACATCCGTGCCACATATGGGTTTTCGCTTTTATTATGATTTAGATTAGATTAGATGAAAATAAAATTATATTATTATAAATAAAGAGAATCAACAAGTATGTAGAAAATTATGAATATAGGGAAGCTACAAAAACCGATGGACAATAATAGACCATTGGGAACAGGATTCCCTTTGGATCAAGGACAATATAGATAAGGATGGAAGTCAATGGATCCCTCTAGTCCTTTTCCTTTTTTTTTCTCCTTTCTTTTTCTCTTTTCTTCTTTTTACCTTTTTCCATCCCTTTCGGGGAGACACTACTTTACTATCAACCAAAATGTCCCCCCACTTTTACTGTATTTTTGAAAATTTATAAATATTTTTTTAAAAAAAATAAGTGCGAGTGCATCTGCACAGTAACTGATCTCTAAGGCTTATTTTTCACCTACGCTTTTGATGTGTTGATTCCTACCTTTTCCAAGGATTTTCCAATGTAGGTCCTGTGGCAATCTCACCTTTTCATGCCTGCTCTGCTTATTCCATTGCTCTTGAGGTATGAAATATAAAGCTTGATTACATAATGTATTGCAGACACCCACTTCATTTGAACTTGATGCTTCCAAGACCAAAGAGATTCTTCCATGCTTGTTGATGGTCATTCTCCCGCTTTCGTTCCTTGTAGGGAGAAGTGGATGGAAAAGGAGGAGAAGCTCAGGAGGACCATCAAGCAAGTTCTACCATGCGATGTGACCCTGGCCAACCCCTTGGATCCTTTGGTGCTCCAGCCGGTCGACTGTGTCCTCTCCTCTTACTGTCTGGAATCGGCTTGCAATGATGTTCCCACTTACCGTTCAGCTGTGAAGAACGTGGGCTCCTTGGTCAAACCCGGGGGACACCTCATCTTTGCGGTGGTTTTGGAGGAAACCTACTACATGGTTGGCCCACACAAGTTCGATTGTCTTTACCTGACACCAGAAATTGTTACAGATGCTGTGAAAGGGGCTGGCTTTGAAGTCCTGTGGCCTCAGAGCCTTAGGCTCACCTTTCCCCTGAGCATCAGTGATGCCAAAGGCATGTTTTTCATAGTGGCCAAGAAACCCAGCGAATCCCAGTGAGTTAATGGGGGAAAGAACCAATGCCGACCATAGGAACCCCATAAATGAAGCTCATTCTCCAGATCTTTGAGCTCTAGATCAGAAACACACCTCGATTTTCAAAACCCTGAAACCCAAAAAAAAGTATTTACAATATTATATCAATCTAATGTGCATCCTAATTTGGGCAACAAAACATGAGCATTAGATTTGACTAAATATAGTATGTCATTCTATGCCAAGCTGGCTGATGGATCCCATCTCTGGAACTTAGTGAAGTTTTGCCTCGGTCCTAATGGAGTTATCCCAGGTTCTGAAATGGTCCCAGGACCTTGGAGAGCTCTTTTAAAACCAGGCAAAACCTGGAAGGGATTCACCCATATTTACTCGAATGAAATGCTCCATTTTCAAAATCCTGAAACCTAAAAAAGTATTTAGAATATTATATGAATCTAATGAGCACCCCAATTTGGTCAAAAAAAATGAGCATTAGATTTGAGTAAGTACAGTTTGTCATTCTATGCCTGGCTGGTGGATCCCATCTCTGGAACTTAGTGAAGTTTTTTCTCGGTCCTAATGGAGTTATTCCAGGTGCTGAAATGGTCCCAGGACCTTGGAGAGCTCTTTTAAAACCAGGCAAAACCTGGAAGGGATTCACCCATATTTACTCGAATGAAATGCTCCATTTTCAAAATCCTGAAACCTAAAAAAGTATTTAGAATATTATATTAATCTAATGAGCACCCCAATTTGGTCAAAAAAACATGAGCATTAGATTTGAGTAAATACAGTTTGTCATTCTATGCCTGGCTGGTGGATCCCATCTCTGGAACTTAGTGAAGTTTTTTCTCGGTCCTAATAGAGTTATTCCAGATGCTGAAATGGTCCCAGGACCTTGGAGAGCTCTTTTAAAACCGGGCAAAACCTGGAAGGGATTCAGCCTTATTTACTCAAATGTAATGCTCTATTTTCAAAATCCTGAAATCCAAAAAAGTATTTAGAATATTATATGAATTTAATGAGCGCCCTAAATTGGTCAAAAAAAATATGAGCATTAGATTTGAGTAAATACAGTATGTCATTCTATGCCAAGATGGCTGGTGGATCCCATCTCTGGAACTTAGTGAAGTTTTGCCTCAGTCCTAATGCAGTTATTCCAGGTGCTGAAATTGTTTCAGCACCATGGAGAGCTCTTTTAAAACTGGGCAAAACCTGGAAGAGATTCAGCCTTATTTACTCGAATGTAATGCTCCATTTTCAAAACCCTGAAACCCAAAAAAGTATTTAGAATATTATATCAATAAAATGAGCACCCTAATTTGGTCAAAAAAACATGAGCATTAGATTTAAGTAAATACAGTATGTCATTCTATGCCAAGATGGCTGATGGATCCCATCTCTGGAACTTAGTGAAAGTTTTGCCTCGGTCCTAATGGAGTTATCCCAGGTGCTGAAACAGTCCCAGGACCATGGTGAGCTCTTTTAAAACCGGGCAAAACCTGGAAGGGATTCACCCATATTTACTCGAATGTAATGCTCCGTTTTCAAAACCCTGAAACCCAAAAAAGTATTTACAATATTATATCAATCTAATGTGCATCCTAATTTGGTCAAAAAAACATGAGCATTAGATTTGAGTAAATACAGTATGTAATTCTATGCCAAAATGGCTGATGGATCCCATCTCTGGAACTTAGTGAAGTTTTGCCTCGGTCCTAATGGAGTTATCCCAGGTTCTGAAATGGTTTCAGGACCATGGAGAGATCTTTTAAAACTGGGCAAAACCTGGAAGGGATTCAGCCTTATTTACTCGAATGTAATGCGCCATTTTCAAAATCCTGAAACCCAAAAAAAGTATTTAGAATATTATATGAATCTAATGAGAACCCCAATTTGGTCAAAAAAACATGAGCATTAGATTTGAGTAAGTACAGTTTGTCATTCTGTGCCAAGATGGCTGATGGATCCCATCTCTGGAACTTAGTGAAATTTTGCCTCGGTCCTAATGGAGTTATCCCAGGTGCTGAAATGGTTTCAGGACCATGGAGAGATCTTTTAAAACCGGGCAAAACCTGGAAGGGATTCAACCTTACTTACTCGAATGTAATGCTCCATTTTCAAAATCCTAAAACCCAAAAAAGTATTTAGAATATTATATGAATCTAATGAGCACCCCAATTTGGTCAAAAAAACATGAGCATTAGATTCGAGTAAATACAGTATGTCATTCTATGCCAAGATAGCTGATGGATCCCATCTCTGGAACTTAATGAAGTTTTGCCTTGGTCCTAATGGAATTACAGTAGAGTCTCACTTATCCAACGTTCTGGTTTATCCAACGCATTTTTGTAGTCAATGTTTTCAATATATCGTGATATTTTGGTGCTAAATTCGTAAATACAGTAATTACTACATAACATTACTGCGTATTGAACTACTTTTTCTGTCAAATTTGTTGTATAACATGATGTTTTGGTGCTGAATTTGTAAAATCATAACCTAATTTGATGTTTAATAGGCTTTATCTTAATGCCCCCTTATTATCCAACATATTCGCTTATCCAATGTTCTGCCGGCCCGTTTATGTTGGATAAGTGAGACTCTACTGTATCCCAGGTGCTGAAATGGTTGCAGGACCTTGGAGAGATCTTTTAAAACCGGGCAAAACCTGGAAGGGATTCAGCCTTATTTACTCGAATGTAATGCTCATTTTCAAAACCCTGAAACCCACAAAAGCCTTTACCATATTACACACATCTAATGCACAACCTAGTTTTGCGAAGGTAATTTGGTCAAAGAGGCCCAGTGCCTCTGCATGTCAACAGAACTTAATTCATTGCCTTGAGCAGAAAAAAAATGATCCAAACAAGGAAGGAAAGAGGATGGTATATGATGGCTGCCTTTGCATTTCCACCCATTAATAATAGTAAAAAAGGGGATTCATGAGTGTCAGAGTGTCCTCCGAAGATTCACACTCAAGCAGGCTCACCAAAACAGCGGGTCCCGTCTCTGGTCACAGTCGCAGCTCCAACTTTCTCTCCACTCCAAACTCCAGTCCAGTCTGGAATCAGGGCCAGTCTAGGATACTGGGATCTGGGATCTAGTCCAGTCTAGGATCTGGGCCCATAACCAAATGTCAGAGTAATTTAAGCAGCGCAGCAGCAGTTGGATGGAGTCAGTGGAACGCAGCACGAAGAGACATCAGAGTGATTTTTTTAATCTCATGCTCCATCGCTATAGATTTGGGGGATTTGTAGCTTACTTCCTTTTGATGTGTCGCTTCAAAGCTTTAGAGAAAGAGGATTTTCCAATAAAGGTCCTTCCTGTGCCAATCTCACCTTTTGAGATCTGCGTTGCTTATTCTATCGCCTTTGAGATATGAGATGTAAATATTGCTTTAGGTAAAGTAAAGGTTTTCCCCTGACATTAAGTCTAGTCGTGGTTTGGTGCTCCTCTCCATTTTGAAGCCAAAGAGCCGGCGTTGTCCGTAGACACCTCCAAGGTCATGTGGCCATTGGCATGACTGCATGGAGCGCCGTTACCTTCTCACCGGAGCAGTATCTATTAATCTACTCACACTCTGGGGGTCAGTGCTCCACTCCATTTTGAAACCAAAGAGCCGGCGTTGTCCGTAGACACCTCCAAGGTCATGTGGCCATTGTCATGACTGCATGGAGTGCTGTTACCTTCCTGCTGGAGGAGTACCTATTGATCTACTCACACACTGGAGGTTGGTGCTCATCTCCATTTCTAAACCCAAGAGCCAGCGTTGTCCATAGACTCCTCCAAGGTCATGTGGCCATTGGCATGACTGCATGAAGCGCTGTTACTTTCCCACCGGAGAAGTACCTATTGATCTACTCACACTCTGGGGGTTGGTGCTCATCCCCATTTCTAAGCCGAAGAGCCAGCGTTGTCCGTAGACACCTCCAAGGTCATGTGGCCGGCATGACTGCATGGAGCGCCAATGTTACCTTCCCACTGGAGCAGTACCTATTGCTCTACTCACACTCTGGGGGTTGGTGCTCATCTCCATTTCTAAGCCAAAGAGCCGGCGTTGTCCGTAGATACCTCCAAGGTCATGTGGCTACCATGACTGCATGGAGCGCCGTTACCTTCCCACCAGTGCAGTACCTATTGATCTACTTACATCTGCATGTTTTCGAACTGCTAGGTTGATAGAAGCTGGGGCTAACAGCAGGAGCTCTCCCCGCTCCCCATATTCGAACCTGCGACCTTTTGGTGTGCAAGTTCCACAGCTCAATGCTTTAACACACTGTGCCATGGTGGTGGGGGGCAAATATTGCTTTAGTGTGTTGCAAATAACCTCTTCGTTTTTACCTTCCTGACTCCAAGCGAAAAGAGATCTCCCCGCCTCGAGACTTCTGTGTCAATCTCAGCCTTCCTGTCCCAGCAGGGAGAAATGGGTGGGAAAAGAGGAAAAGTTCAGGAAAACCATCAAGGAAATCCTGCCGTGTGACATGACCTTGGGCAACCCTTGGCTTCCTCTGTGGCTCCATCCAGTCCAAGGCGTCCTCTCCGCTTCCTGCCCGGGGATTTCCAGACCAGACCTCCCCGCTTATTGTTCTGCTGTCAAGATCGTGGGCTCCTTGGTCCAAACTGGAGGCCACTTCGTCTTATCGGGGAGTGGGGGTGACAGGCCTTTGTTTCAATTTAATGTGGCCTGTAGCTCGTCTTTCTCACCAAAGTGCCTTCCAATACAGATGAAAAAGAAACAGCTGAAACGGTCGGAGTTGGTCGGCCAACAAAAGTTCTCCATCCTTTATCAGAAATGCTGCTCTGAGAAGCCGGCATTCATTGAATGCATTAGAAATGCTCCATTTGTGACCACCGATAATAATAAATATGTTGTCAATCATTGATCTCCCTCCCCTCCATCCCAAGTCAAAATAATAAACTAATAAACAAAATACCGCAGCGGAGAGTTCCACAGGTGGTGGCCTGTTGTTTGGTCAATTAGCTATGTGAATCTTCACAAGACTGAAGGAGATAAAGCACAGCACCAGTGCCCGGGATATATATCTATATCTATATCTATATATATAAAAGAGTGATGGCATCACGGCGACCCACAAAACAACAAAACTACAGGCCCCCCAACCTCGAAATTTGACAACACAGCCCATCATCCACGCCTCTAGGTTGATACAACAAAAAGAAAAGAAAAATAAAGTCCTAATTAGAGAGAGAGGAATAATTGCTTTTATCCAATTGCTGCCAGTTAGAAGGCTAAGCTCCTCCAACTTGGTCTCCTAGCAACCCAATAAAAAATAATAAAAAACACTAAAATTAATACAATAAAATACTATAATAACAGAAAATAACTAAAAATAATACAAGAAAATAATAAAATATAATAAATAAAAATATAACTTACAATAAAATTAATAAATTTTTTTGCAAATAACGTCAAATAAAAATTACACCACAATTTTTAACCAATACCACCATCACTTTGCCACAGCAACGCGTGGCCGGGCACAGCTAGTATATATATATATAGCCACAATCTTTCCCTATTTGACTAGCTTATAACAATATACCCCAGTGTTTCTCAACCTGGGGGTCGGTACCCCTTGGGCAGTCACGAGAGGGTGTCAGAGGGGTCACCAAAGACCATCAGAAAACACTAAAACTCCCAAATGTCAAGGTCTATTTTCTTCAAACCAGTGTTGGGCATATTGAGTATTCGTGCCAAGTCTGGTCCAGATCCATCTGAAAACATATTTCTGATGGCCTTAGGTGACCCCTTTGACAGAGAAGGCTGAAGATCTCTCTGCCTGTCCTTTAGCCCAATTCTATCGTTGGTGGGCTTCAAGGGGGTTCTTTGATTGTATGTGAACTATAAATCCCAGCAACTACAACTCCCAAATGTCAAGGTCTATTTTCTCCAAACTCCACCAGTGTTGGGCATATTGTGTATTTGTGCCAAATTTGGTCCTGACCCATCATTGTTTGGAATCCACAGTGCTCTCTGGATGAAGGTGAACTACAACTCCCAAACTTAAACTCAATGCCCACCAAACCCTTCCAGTATTTCCTGTTGGTTGTGGGAGTTCTGTGTGCCAGGTAAAGGTAAAGGTTTCCCCTGATGTTAAGTCCAGTTGTGTCCAACTCTAGGGGTTGGTGCTCATCTCCATTTCTAAGCCGAAGAGCTGGCGTTGTCCGTAGACACCTCCAAGGTCATGTGGCCATTGGCATGACTGCATGGAGCGCCGTTACCTTCCCGCTGGAGAGGTACCTATTGATCTACTCACACTCTGTGGGTTGGTGCTCATCTCCATTTCTAAGCCGAAGAGCTGGCGTTGTCCGTAGACACCTCCAAGGTCATGTGGCCATTGGCATGACTGCATGGAGCGCCGTTACCTTCCCGCTGGAGAGGTACCTATTGATCTACTCACACTCTGTGGGTTGGTGCTCATCTCCATTTCTAAGCCGAAGAGCTGGCGTTGTCCGTAGACACCTCCAAGGTCATGTGGCCATTGGCATGACTGCATGGAGCGCCGTTACCTTCCCGCTGGAGAGGTACCTATTGATCTACTCACACTCTGTGGGTTGGTGCTCATCTCCATTTCTAAGCCGAAGAGCCGGCGTTGTCCGTAGACACCTCCAAGGTCATGTGGCCATTGGCATGACTCCATGGAGCACCGTTACCTTCCTGCCGGAGCGGTACCTATTGATCTACTCACACTCTGGGGGTTGGTGCTCATCTCCATTTCTAAGCCAAAGAGCCAGCGTTGTCCGTAGACACCTCCAAGGTCATGTGGCCATTGGCATGACTCCATGGAGCACCGTTACCTTCCTGCCGGAGCGGTACCTATTGATCTACTCACACTCTGGGGGTTGGTGCTCATCTCCATTTCTAAGCCAAAGAGCCAGCGTTGTCCGTAGACACCTCCAAGGTCATGTGGCCATTGGCATGACTCCATGGAGCACCGTTACCTTCCTGCCGGAGCGGTACCTATTGATCTACTCACACTCTGGGGGTTGGTGCTCATCTCCATTTCTAAGCCAAAGAGCCAGCGTTGTCCATAGACACCTCCAAGGTCATGTGGCCATTGGCATGACTGCATGGAGCGCCGTTACCTTCCTGCTGGAGCGGTACCTATTGATCTACTCACACTCTGGGGCTTGCTGCTCATCTCCATTTCTAAACCGAAGAGCCAGTGTTGTCCGTAGACACCTCCAAGGTCATGTGGCAATAGGCTTGACTGCATGGAGAGCCGTTACCTTCCCGCCGGAGCGGTACCTATTGATCTACTCACACTCTGGGGGTTGGTGCTCATCTCCATTTCTAAGCCGAAGAGCCGGCGTTGTCCATAGACACCTCCAGGTTCATGCTGTAAGACAATGTATCTCAAAAAAGAGTTCTGGCACAGGAGGCAATCAGACAGAAAATCTATAAAAGCAAAGTTCATTTTCACATAGCTATGAGAAGACGGAACAGCCGTACACACCCACTTCAATGGGTCTGTACCAGTGGCGTAGTAAACAAAGAATATATATCTTGGCTTATCTAAACTTGACCAATTACTGAGGGTCTTCTTCACCTCCCCACCTCTTTGGCACAGAGTGGTGTCTGTGATCTCACTTGTTTATCCGAACTCGCGTCTGTCCTTAAGCGGAACTCGCTTAAGCGGCGGAGGGGGAAAAGGAAAGGGCCTGAGGCCAGGAATGATGGGAGTTGGAGTCCAAAACATCCAGCGGGCCAACCTTTGCCCATACCTATCTGGCACCACTTGAACTGCCATGCCTCAATGCAATGATATCCCGGAAGGTATGGTTGAGCCTTCTCTACAAAAATAATAATAATAAAGGGTGAACTACACATCCCAGGAGTCCGTAGCATTGATTCACGGAAGATAAAGTGGTGTCAAACTGCATTGATTCTACAGTGTCGATCCTCCTTATGATATGGTTTGATGAGGCACAAGCATCTTTTGCCTGAGGAGGCTCAAAACCTTGTCAAACTACAACTCCCAGGGTCCTATAGCATTTAGCCATGGCACTAAAAGTGTGTCAAGCTGCATTAATTCTACCGTATAGATATTCTCTATTAGGCATGTCCGATCGATGAAAAAAAATGTTTCAATTCTCGTTTCTAAAGTAGGGGGCGCTGGCGCTTCGATATAGAAAGTATTTCCGATTTTTTTCTCCCAAAAATGTCGGATATTTCCGAAAATTCGTAATGATTCTAAATGTTTCTAAAATGGCGGACGCGCAAGCGCAATCACTACACACCCGGCTTGTATGGCAATCTTCCATGTGGACGCAGAGGATGTTAGCCCCCACCTTTGCGTCCATCGTGGAAGCTTCAAGGTAGGTTGCAGAAACAATCTTTTTTTAAAAAAATATTTTTAAAAATATATTTTAAAAAATTTCCGGGGGGGGGATTAACGAAACATTAAGAGACAATTAGAGAATGGGCCAATAATGGTTCGAATTACATTGCTGGTTGCGCTGTGAGACAATGTCTTGGAATGCGTATCAAAAAGCGAGAACAATCCGAAATAATTCCGATATACGGTTCAAAACGATTTTTTGGACATGTCTATTCTCTATGTTATGGTTTGATGAGGCACCAGCATCCTTTGGCTGAGGAGTCTCAAGACCTTGTCAAACTATAACTCCCAGGGTCCTACTGCATTGAGCCATGGCAGTTAAAGACCTTGTCAAACTACAACTCCCAGGGTCCTATACCATTGAGCCATGGCAATTAATTCTACAGTATAGATCTTCTCTGTGCTATTTTTGATGAGGCATCAGCATCCTTTGGCTGAGGAGGCTCAAGACCTTGTCAAACTACAACTCCCAATGTCCTATAGCATTGAGCCATGGCAGTTAAAGTGGCGTCAAACTGCATTACATCTACCATATAGCTTTGAAGTGGCACTAGTGTCCTTTGGCAGAGGAGGCTCAAAACCTTATCAAACTATAACTCCCAATGTCCTATAGCATTGAGCTGTGGCAATTAAAGAGGTGTCAAACTGTGTTAATTTTACTGTATAGATCTTCTCTATGCTATTTTTGATGAGGCATGAGCATCCTTTGGCTGAGGAGGCTCAAGACCTTGTCAAACTACAACTCCCAGGGTCCTATCACATTGAGCCATGGCAGTTAAAGACCTTGTCAAACTACAACTCCCAGGATCCTATACCATTGAGCCATGGCAGTTAAAGTGGTGTCAAACTGCTTTAACTTTACCGTATAGATCTTCTCTATGTTATGGTTTGATGAGGCACCAATGTCCTTTGGCTGAGGAGGCTCAAGACCTTGTCAAACTACAACTTCCAAGGTCCTATAGTATTGAGTCATTGCAGTTGAAACAGCGTCAAACTGTATCCATGATTCTAGAGTAAACTTTGGAAAAGAAAATACACCAAAACACATTGGGGTTTTATTACAAAGCATCTGGAGCTTTATTGGCTTACAGCTTTGAGAATTGCTCCGAAGGTATTAAAAAAGGCCAACACGTCAAAGCACGGAGAGATAGGTTTCCACCGCAGGATTTTCATTGGATCTCCTTCAACGCGACCACGTAAATCACGACGAGAACGATAATAAGGATCACGCCAAGGACGATCCCGACAATGTTGAGAAGGCGGGCCGTGCGGGACGCTTTGGCAGCCAGGTTGACGTTTCCCAAGCTGTTGGCATTGTCCACCTGAAGAAAGGAAAGGGATTTATAGTTCAACAACAATGAAAGAGCATTCTGAATTGTGTCAACAATGGAATTGAACTAAACTTGGCACACAGAACTCCCATGACCAGCAAAAAATACTGGAAGGGTTTGGTGGGCATTGACATTGGGTTTGGGAGTTGTAGTTCACCTACATCCCGAGAGCACTGTGGATTCAAACAATGATGGATCTGGACCAAACTTGGCACAAATACTCAGCATGCCCAAATGTGAACACTGGCGGAGTTTGGGGAAAATAGACCTTGACATTTGGGAATTGTAGTTGCTGGGATTTATAGTTCACCTACCATCAAAGGGCCCCTTGAACCCCAACAACGATAGGAGTTCAAGAGGTTCCTAAGACCATAAGAAATATGTGTTTTCTGATGTTCTTTGGCGACGCCTCAACACTAAGAAAACGGGGAAATTCCAGACAGGGAACGGTTGGGGGTCAGCTAACACCTCCCAACCAAGGGTTCCCCCAGGTAGGAAGCAGCCAGGCTTTGAAGCTGCAATGCTATTCAATGCTAGTGGCCAATGGCAACATTCACACTTGCCTCAAACAGACAAGAGTTCTTTCTTTCTCCCACCCTGGACATCATTCCAGAGATATATAAACCCCACTTGCCTAGTTTCCAACAGACCTCACAACCTCTGAGGATGCCTGCCATAGATGTGGGTGAAACGTCAGGAGAGAATGCTTCTGGAACATGTCCAGACAGCGCAGAATACTCACAGCAACCCAGCTAAGAAAATATTACAGTAGAGTCTCACTTATCCAATACTCGCTTATCCAATGTTATGGATTATCCAATGCATTTTTGTAGTCAATGTTTTCAATACATCGTGATATTTTGGTGCTAAATCCATAAATACAGTAATTACTACGTAGCATTACTGTGTATTGAACTACTTCTTCTGTCAAATTTGTTGTATAACATGATGTTTTGGTGCTTAATTTGTAAAATCGTAACCTAATTTGATGTTTAATAGGCTTTTCCTTAATCTCTCCTTATTATCCAACATATTCACTTATCCAACATTCTGCCAGCCCGTTTACATTGGATAAGCAAGACTCTACTGTATCTGTCATACCAGTGGGAATAATACAGTTCCCACCCTGGACATCATAAATCCCACTTGCCTAATTTCCAACAAACTTCACAACCTCAGAGGATGCCTGCCATAAATGTGGGTGAAACTTCAGGAGAGAATGCTTCTGGATCATGGCCAGACAGCTCAGAATACTCACAGTAACCCAGCTAAGAAAATATTATCTGTCATACCAGTGGGAATAATACAGTTCCCACCCTGGATGTCATAAACCCCACTTGCCTAGTTTCCAACAAACTTCACAACCTCTGAGGATGCCTGCCATAGATGTGGGCAAAACTTCAGGAGAGAATGCTTCTGGAACATGGCCAGACAGCGCAGAATACTCACAGCAACGCAACTAAGAAAATATTATCTGTCATACCAGTGGGAATAATACAGTTCCCACCCTGGACATCATAAACTCCACTTGCCTTGTTTCCAACAAACTTCACAACCTCTGAGGATGCCCGCCATAGATGTGGGTGAAACTTCAGGAAAGAATGCTTCTGGAACATGGCCATAGATCCCAGAAAACTCACAGCAACCCACAAATTGTACAGTTAGTTACGCAATTGCCGTTCAACTAAATCATCAATGCGCTTTGAAACGGCATTAGACACATATAACGCAGTTGGATGCGTGCACATGTGTTTGCTTTCCATGAAACATTGGAATAACGCATTAAAAGGCAAAAGGATGGGCTCACCTGGCAAGAGTAGATGACGGCGGCGATGCCAAGAGGAAAGCAGCAACAGAGAAGGTTGAAGATGGAAAGCGCAAGGTACGAAGGGTACGTGCTCTGCGGAGAAGGCATTTTCGGAGACTTTTCCGAGGGTCTCTCTGTGCGTCTGAGTCCCGAGAAGTCCCAAGAAGCAAGAAAACAAAGGCTGCAAAAATAAAGTCTGGGATGGGAGTGAATGCCTGCCTTGTTCCTCTCCGCTCGACAATCAATGCGCAGGACCTCCGACAAAGGAATTCATGCATCTCTGGTGTGGTTGTGCAAGGCGCAAAGAGTGGGAGGGGAGAGGACCACGGGTACGCCCAAGTTCCTAGGAAAATAACTCATAAAGTCCGAGAATATTTTGATAGAGACTTCCTCTGGATGACAAACTTCTAGGAATCCTTGGCCATTGCAAACCATGCGCTAACATGTGTGCTTCCAAGATAAAAGTTTGAAAGAGTGCTAATGTCTATCAATGTGACATGTTGATGTCGTTGTTGTGAACCTTTGCGTCACATATATACAGTAGAGTCTCACTTATCCAACATAAACGGGCCGGTAGAACGTTGGATAAGCGAATATGTTGGATAATAAGGAGAGATTAAGGATAAGCCTATTAAATATGAAATTAGGTTATGATTTTACAAATTAAGCTCCAAAACATCATGTTATACAACAAATCTGGCAGAAAATGTAGTTCAATACGCAGTAATGCTATGTAGTAATTACTGTATTTACGAATTTCGCACCAAAATATCATGATATATTGAAAACATTGACTACAAAAATGCGTTGGATAATCCAGAACGTTGGATAAGCGAGTGGTGGATAAGTGAGACTCTACTGTATCTTGGATAATAAGGAGGGATTAAGAAAAAGCCTATTAAACAAGATAGATATGCTGGATTTCATATCACAAAATCACAAGTCGAACACTTCCCAAGTGTCTAGGACTGTGTGATGTATTTTCGGATGATGCGCGCAGATCCCAGTAGGGTGGCCTTTTGCAGCTGGCAGATCGTAATTTTGTCAATGTCTCAATAGACATTTTCTAAATGCTGGCTGAGATCTTTTGGCACGGCACCCAGTGTGCCCATCACCACCGGGACCACCTGCACTGGTTTCTGCCAGAGTCTTTGAAGTTCAATCTTGAGGTCCTGATAGCGGCTGAGTTTTTCCTATTGTTTTTTGTCAATGCGACTGTCACCTGGGATGGCGACATCAATGATCCAAACCTTTTTCTTTTCCACAACTGGGATGTCTCATGTGTTGTGTTCCAGAACTTTGTCAGTCTGGATTCGGATGTCCCACAGTATCTTTGCGTGCTCATTTTATTATTATTATTATTATTATTATTATTATTATTATTATTATTATTATTATTATTATTACCTTGTCTAGCTCAAGTTGAGACCTTATTCCCGGATCCATCCCAAACGAGACCTGGAGTACTTCCGTCGTGTTTGCATTAAGTTTCCATGTGTTTACCCTCATCCAGTCCATTAATGCCTCCTGGCATTGGTTCAAGTGCAGAGTTGGGCATCGTCTGCGTACAGTGATACCGAACCCCAAAACTCCGTATGATCTCTCCCTGCGGTTTGATAGAGATGCTAAATAACAACAGGGATAGTGATGAACCTGCGGGACCCTACAGTCTAGAATCTATGGGATCAAGCAGGACTCCCCCATCACAATCTTTTGGCTACGACCCGAGAGAAAGGACAGTTGGAAACCACTGGCTTCTTGGCCAATGCAGTGTCGATTTTTCTATGTTTTCTGGGTTTAAATGCATTTCTGGATCTCTACTGCAGATAAACAAACATACAAGGAACATGCCTGGAACATGCCTGGGAGGCCAACAAATCTGGTCCTGTTTTGGGGAGTATTACACAACGGACGAGGTTATCCAGTTCGCATGAATAGAGCCCCAGAGTTGTCATTGTTTCCCAGGAAGTTTTGCAATCCTGGATGGTGAGACGCTCTTAGATGCGGCTGCATTTTCTTTGGAGTTCTTCCCTTCCTTTTCCTATAACTTTCTCTTTTTTTAAATAAATTTTTATTAAGTTTTGCACATAGTAGTGAGAAAAAAAACAAAACAAAAAAAAGAACAGAATAAATTAAAACAAACAGCAAAAAACAAACATATAATAAAATTAAAATGGGATACCACAAGAAAAATACAAAGAAACCCCCTGATACGTAATACAGTAGAGTCTCACTTATCCAAGCTAAACAGGCCGGCAGAAGCTTGGATAAGCGAATATCTTGGATAATAAGGAGAGATTAAGGAAAAGCCTATTAAACATCAAAATAGGTTATGATTTTACAAATTGAGCACCAAAAAATCATGTTATACAACAAATTTGACAGAAAAAGTAGTTCAATAGGCAGTAATGCTAAGTAGTAATTACTGTATTTATGAATTTAGTACCAAAATATCATGATATATTGAAAACATTGATTACAAATATGGCTTGGATTATCCAGAGGCTTGGATAAGTGAGACTCTACTGTACCAAATATTAAATCAATATAAGAAAATATAAGAACACAAAACAATTGAGATGAATAACAGGTCATAAAAAGCATCCCTAATCCACCGTGAAGTCCTATAGACACAGAAGAAGAAAGCAAAAATAAAAGAAGAAAAAAGAGGGAAAGACAAGAAAGAGATTTAATGAAAAAGGAAACAACAACAACAAATAAGAAGGAAGAAATCCTAATACTAAAATGACTTCCATTTCTTTGAATGGTGTATTTCATATTTTGCCATCCGTTATTCTTTTAACATTGTCTCCGGGAGTCTCTAATCTATATGGTCCGGGGAAGTTCCATATCTTGAACCCTTTCCATAGTTTTCTCAAATTATTATTTTAATTTTCTCTTTTTTAAGGTAATTTAGTACTGGCTCCCAATTAGTCTGTTTCCTTAATTTATATGTGTTGTTGGCGAGGAAGTAGGAAAGAGTATCCATATTCCTAATCTCTAAAATTTTATTAATTTCTGGGATTCTTCTTATAACTTTCTGGCAAACACATTAGTCAAATGTGGGCTAGGCAAAACTACGGTGAGGTGGATCTGTAATTGGTTAAGTGAATGAACTCAACAGGTATTTCTCCCCAATGCTTCCTCTTCGTCATGGAAAGAAATGACGCATGGAGTGCAATAAGCAGGGTTCTGTCCAAGATCTTTATTCATGACTTAATGAATAAAGGATAATGAAAGGGTAGCTACTAGGCTTGCTCAAATAATTCGTTTTCCCCGTTAACCGTTATTAATTCGTTATTTTCGTTTGTTTTGAAGCAATTTTGAAGCATTGGTTGTCACACGTCTGGATATCGCGGTTTCGAATCGCGAGAGGCCGTTTTTCGTTATGTCGTCGTTTTTTTCGTTAGGAAAAAAAAGCTTTTGCAAAGCACCCAAACTCCCACCATTCAGGCCCTTCCCTTTTGCCCCTCAGCAAAAGGGGCGTCACGGGCTCAGCCAATGGGAGGGGGCGAGGGGGAAGGAGGCCGAGGAGGAGGAGGAAGACGGAGGGGGGAAATGGCCGCCGCCGCCTCGCCTCAGCAGCTGATAATAATTTATTATTATTACCTCCCAAGGGTGATCTCCCAATAGCCTACCGAGGAAGGACTGGGCCAGGTTTCTGTCTTCGGGAGGGAGGCTCTCGCGTGTCAGCGCCCAGGAAGGCGAGGCCCGCACGTCGGAAAGGAGGCGTGTCCACGTGTCTTTCCTTTCTTCTTCCAGGAGGGAAGGAGGGGGAGAGGGAGGTCCCCCCTTGGTTGCCCTCTTTCCCTCCCGAAGTGGCTCTTGAAAATGGGGCGCTTTTCCCCTTCCCCTCCCGCCCTTCCCGCGACCTTCCCCAAGGTCTCCCCCGAAGAGCCCACCGACCTTTCCTTTCCTTCGGGCGGCGTCCTCTCCTCCTCCTCCTCGGAAGCCTTGCGGGGAGGATGGGGCTGGGAGGGAGGGAGGGTCGCTTAGGAGGCGGAAGGCGAAGGCGGGCGAAGGCGGCGCTGCTCATGCCTCCCTCACTGCCTGCCTCTGCTTCTCCCTCTGCCGCCCCCTCCTCCGCTTCCTCCGCCTCCTCCTCGCAAGGCGCATCCAGGCGGGCGGAGGCGGCGGATCGAGACCCCTTCCCCTCTGCTTCGTCCTCCTCCGGCGGCTGTCCTCCCTTCGCTCGCTCGCCCTTCCCTGCCTGCCAGGCCTGATACTCAGAGGTTTTGACGTCTGTGCGAAGCTAGGCAAGTGGGGTTTATATATCTGTGGAAGGTCCAGGGTGGGAGAAAGAACTCTTGTCTGTGGGAGGCAAGTGTGAATGTTGCAATTGGTCACCTTGATTAGCATTGAATAGCCTTGCAGCTTCAAAGCCTGGCTGCTTCATACCTGGGGGAATCCTTTGTTGGGAGGTATTAGCTGGCCCTGATTGTTTCCTGTCTGGAATTCCCATTTTCTGGGTGTTTCTGGGAAGGTAATGGCACTCCATGTAGTCATGCCGGCCACATGACCTTGGAGGTGTCTATGGACAACACTGGCTCTTGGGCTTAGAAATGGAGATGAGCACCAACCCCCAGAGTCAGACATGACTGAACTTAACGTCAAGGGATACCTTTACCTTTACCTATACACACACACACACACACACACTATGCAGGGACTATATATATATACACAGTATATATCACACACACACCAATTTAACAAAGTTTCAGCCACAAAAACAAAGTTTCTGAAGTAGAACAATGACTTTCACAGTAAAGACAACCCAATTTAACAGGAAATAAGACTTTCAAACCAGGAACAGATTTCTGCAATTATTAAAAAATGGTTTATTATAAAAGCTATGAAAATTCGCCAAAAAGCAGAGGATAAGGGAAACGTTCCAAATTTTGGTGAGCTATCAGTTTTAAATGTGTTCTACCACTGTACCAAGTTGGAAGAAGATCACTCAAAAAATGAGGGTGGGAGAGTCCTGTAAAGTCCTCTCCCTCTGTGCTGTTTTTGGGAATTGCGCATGCGCGTCCGCCATTAACGAATTAATTTAGAAAATAACGAATTTTCGTTAATTTCGAATTTTTTGGGGGGCCAAATTCGGAAATACCATCAGAAACGAAAAGCTGCCCCCCTCTAGTTTTGAAACGAGTTTAGAATCAAATTTTTCGTGGATCGATCAAGCCTAGTAGCTACTGCTGCCCTCTTGGGTTTGCATCTCAGCACTACATACATGCATCCCTTCCTATATGCAAGCTAATCCTGTCTATCCATATACTGTCCTCTTGTGGTTGCCTCTGAGCACCACATACATGTAGATAAAGGTAAAGGTTTTCCCCTGACATGAAGTCTAGTTATGTGCATGCACAATTGCCACCGAAGAGCTGGCAGGATTCAGCACCTTGGACAGCACCTTCAGAGCCACATCTAAAGAAGATTCACTTAAAACTTTGAGCAAAAATTAGTTTCTGGACACTGAGGTTAAAGGATAACAGCATACAGTAGAGTCTCACTTATCGAAGCCTCGCTTATCCAAGCCTCTGGATTATCCAAGCCATTTTTGTAGTCAATGTTTTCAATATATCATAATATTTTGGTGCTAAATTCGTAAATACAGTAATTACAACATAACATTACTGCATATTGAACTACTTTTTCTGTCAAATTTGTTGTATAACATGATGATTTGGAGCTTAAGTTGTAAAATCATAACCTAATTTGATGTTTAATAGGCTTTTCCTTAATCCCTCCTTATTATCCAAGATATTCGCTTATCCAAGCTTCTGCTGGCCCGTTTAGCTTGGATAAGTGAGACTCTACTGTATATATATATATATATATATATGTACATATTAAAATGTTACATATGATTACATATTATCAGTATTATAGTTAAAATTTTAGTATTACAGTAGAGTCTCACTTATCCAACATTCACTTATCCAACGTTCTGGATTATCCAACGCATTTTTGTAGTCAATGTTTTCAATATATCATGATATTTTGGTGCTAAATTCATAAATACAGTAATTACTACATAGCATTACTGTGTATTGAACTACCTTTTCTGTCAAAATTGTTGTATAACATGATGTTTTGTAAAATCATAGCTTAATTTGAAGTTTAATAGGCTTCTCCTTAATCTCTCCTTATTATGAACATATTCACTTATCCAATGTTCTGCCAGCTCGTTTATGTTGGATAAGTGAGACTCAACTGTATATTGTACTATATGACTGTACTGCAATAGTATTAGTAATATCACATGTAATATATAATATACAATTATTATATTATTGTATAGTATTATATTGTAGTATATTATACCAATATATATATATATATATATATATATATATATATATATATATATATATAATACACTACTAGTATATACCAGCCAACATCCTTTCCCCTAGCCAACCTAAGGATGTTATGGTCCCATCGACACTGCCATATAATTCAGATTGAAACAGTATTGAATAAATGAGTTTTATTGTTACGGTCACAGAGTGTCAATGCACACGGAGGCAAACTTTGGAAAAAAGAGAGACGTCAGTGCGCAGAGTGGCTTTTGCAAGGCACTGGGAGTTTTTATTTATCTCCCATTGATGGTACCACGCTTATGGATATAGATCTGGGTCCCAGGCTGCCCTCCAAAGCCAGGCGGGACCAACTACTAATACCAATAGTAATATATCACAACGGCAGCAATAAGGATCAGGCCACAGATGATCCCACAAATGTTGATGCAGTGGGCCTTGCTAGACAACTTGGCAGCCAGGTCAATGTCTCCTGCGCTATTGGCCGCGTTCACCTGAAATAAGGAAAGAAGAAAGAGAGGGTCAGAACACAAGCTGAACATGAGTCCGAATAACAACAACTGCAAGAATCTGGGTTGCTCTGAGTTTCCCGGGCTATATGGCTTTGTTCCAGTAACATTATCTCCTGACGTTCCGCATGCATCTGTGGCTAAGGACATCTACTGACGTTCTGTTGGTGCTGAGGCATGTGGAGTGTATATATTTATTTATTTACAGTATTTATATTCTGCCCTTCTTTCTCACCCCAAAGGGGACTCAGGGCGGATCACAATGCACATATACATGGCAAACATTCAATGCTATTAGACATACGACATATATAGAGAGACACATATAGACAGACACAGAGGCAATTTAACATTCCAGCTTCCAGCTTCATGAGGGTATGCCTCCTGCCTGGGGGAATCCTTTGTTGGGAGGTGTTAGCTGGCCCTAATTGTTTCCTGTCTGAAATTCCCGTAGGCATCCATACAGTCAAATAACCCAGAATATCAAGGAAGACAATCTGTTAACCGAGTTTTATGGTTTAATGTATTGTTCTGTTTAAAGTAACTGTTTTGTATAAATGGTGTTTTTACTGTGTGTTTTATTGCAATATGTTTTAACTCATCTACTTGTTCTGTATCTTCGGACCTGTGTCCCGTGTAGCTGCCTCGAGTCCCTGCTGGGAGATGGTGGCGGGGTAGAAAAATAAAGTTACTTACTTACAATCCACAATGTCTGCTTTGAGCTGGGTTACCTAAGTCCACACTGTCATATAATCCAGTTCAATGTGGATTTTATACAGCTGTGTGGAAGGGACCTTACATATACAGTAGAGTCTAAGGATAAGTGAAAATCTTGGATAATAAGGAGGGATTAAGAAAAAAGCCTATTAAACAGAAAATTACATTAGGTAAAGGTTTTCCCCTGACATTAAGTCCAGTCGTGACCGACTCTGGGGGTTGGTGCTCATCTCCATTTCTAAGCCAAAGAGCCAGCGTTGTCCATAGACATCTCCAGGTCATGTGGCCGGCATGACTGCATGGAGCGCCGTTACCTTCCCGCCGGAGCAGTACCTATTGATCTACTCACATTGGCATGTTTTCAAACTGCTAGATTGGCAGGAGCTGGGGCTAACAGCGGGTGCTCATTCCGCTCCCGGGATTTGAACCTGGGACCTTTTGGTCCGCAAGTTCAGCAGCTCAGCGCTTTAACACACTGTGCCACCAGGTCCCCCAAAATTACATTATGATTTTACAAATTAAGCACCAAAATTGACAGAAAAAGCAGTTCAATACACAGTAATGTTATGTAGCAATTACTGTATTTACGAATTTAGCATCAAAACATTGCAACATTTACTACAAAACAATGTCTACTAAAAGGCAGACTGCCTTGGATAATAAAAAACCTTGGATAAGTGAAGCTTGGATAAGTGAGACTCTACTGTATATATTTTCCAGATAACAATTCCCATTGAAAACGAAATAAATGGATGGACTCACCTGGCAAGAGTAGATGACGCCAACGACTCCAAGGGGAAAGCAGCAACAGAGAAGGTTGATGATGGAACATGTAAGGTAGGAAGGGGGACCGTTCTCCGAAGAAGACATCTTTGGTGGATTTTTGGGAACGTCTTTCTCTGTGTCTTGAGTTCGAAGAGCTTTGGAGAAGCAACGGGAAACGCAAGCAATGTCCGACTTGACCCGGACTTGGACTGAACGTCTGCCTTGTTCCTCTCAGCCTCAAACAATCAATGCAAAAGCTTCGAACAAGTTTCGGGAAATAAAATACCCAACAAAATCACCTTAGCATCACGTCTCTCTCAGCAATTGCGACGAAATATTTCTGGGAAATGATTTCTTAAAGTTCTAACATCCCAGAATATTTCTATAGTGGATTCCTCTGGTTTGCTGTCCATCTTGCCTTTGGATATTTAGGTTTGTTTTTCCAAATGGAAATAGATATCTTTTTGTCCACGGGGAGAAGAACCGCTGCAAACCTTTTGCTAAATGGCATGTCTCTGGAATACAGTTTGAAAGAGCACTTTTGTCTCTCGATATCAAATGATTCTTGTGTGCCTTTGAGGCATTTCGGACATGTAATGAAGCGATCACAGGGGGTTTTCTTGAAAACTTGAGGATTCAATGATCTGTATTCGGACTTCGGGCATAACTCTTCTTTAGCAACACATTTTGAAACAGTTTGTTGTGTTTCCATCAGATGTCTTCACTGCCCAGCCTTCACCAACGAAACATCGCACTTGGAAATACAACACGTCCCCCGTATTTGTGGCTTCATTTATCCACGTCTGTCGAAAATACAACCTCTCTAGCCGTTTCCTAGGTCTTCCAATACAACTCATGATATTCTTGGTCCAAAGGGCTCTAACTTCAATAGGATTTGATGTTATCCACAAGTCTGCACACAATGTACGACTGACAATTCTAACTTTAGTACCCAATAGTAAGCTCACATCGTAGCCAATATGGTTTTGCTTTATCTGTGTCATAGAAGTCTCATAGAATGTATCTTTATGATGCTCGCTATGTATCCTCTGAATGTTATTTTACTGTTATTGTTTTAATTATATATGCTGTCATCGTATTGTTTTATCTGTTGATTGGGCTTGGCCCCCATGTAAACCGTTCCGAGTCCCCTCAGGGAGATGGAAGCAGGTTATAAACAAAGTATTATTATTATTATTATTATTATTATTATTATTATTATTATTATTATTTAGAATATATACACACATATATACACAATGTTAAATATAAATACACTAGCTTGGGGACCTGGTGGTGCCTGGGTTATTAGAAGAAGGCATTGTTTGTTTTGGGATGCTAGGTAATATCACTGAAGTTTGGTACAGATCTGTCATTGGCTGGGTTCAGTGCTGCCTGGGTAAGGTTGAACTACAACTTCCACATTCCCAGGGTAATCACCCCCAAACCCTGCCAGTATTTGCAGTTGGCCATGTTGGTATGTGTGCAAGGTTTGGTACGGATCCGTTGTCGGCTGGGTTCAGGGCTCTCTGGATAAGGGTGAACTACAACTCCCAGATCTGAGATCAATCACCCCCAAACCAGGCCCGTATGCACAGTTGGCCGTGCTGGATCTGTGTGCCAAGTTTGGTCCAGATCTGACGGCAACTGGGTTCAGTGCTTCCTGGATGCAAGTGAACTATAAGTCCCATAATCAAGGTCCATTCCCATTAACGCCTGAAGTATGTTCAGTTGTGATGGGGCTTCTCTATGTCAAGTTTGGTCCCAGTCCATTGTCGGCGGGCAACCTCTGAGGATGCCTGCCATAGATGTGGGCAAAATGTCAGGAGAAAATACTTCTGGAACATGATCAAACATACAACCCCAAAAAAGAATACACACTTGTATTCCTATGCAAACACCTTGTGTCTGAATCATATGCAGTAGAGTCTCACTTATCCAAGCTAAACGGGCCAGCAGAAGCTTGGATAAGCGAATATCTTGGATAATAAGGAGGGATTAAGGAAAAGCCTATTAAACATCAAATTAGGTTATGATTTTACAAATTAAGTGCCAAATCATCATGTTATACAACAAATTTGACAGAAAAAGTAGTTCAATATGCAGTAATGTTATGTTGTAATTACTGTATTTACGAATTTAGCACCAAAATATTACGATATATTGAAAACATTGACTACAAAAATGGCTTGGATAATCCAGAAGCTTGGATATGCGAGACTCTACTATAGTTCCTTGAGCTCCCTTGACTCCCCCTTTTTCTTACACCTCCCTCAATTTATTTTATTTTTCTATATCAATCCCCTTATTACAGTAGAGTCTCACTTATCCAACACTCGCTTATCCAACGTTCTGGATTATCCAACGCATTTTGTAGTCAATGTTTTCAATACATAGTGATATTTTGGTGCTAAATTCACAAATACAGTAATTACTACATAGCATTACTGTGTATTGAACTACTTTTTCTGTCAAATTTGTTGTATAACATGATGTTCTGGTGCTTAATTTGTAAAATCATAACCTAATTTGATGTTTAATAGGCTTTTCCTTAATCTCTCCTTATTAACCAACATATTCGCTTATCCAGCGTTCTGTCTGCCCGTTTACGTTGGATAAGCGAGACTCTACTGTAGTTCAATACGCAGTAATGTTATGTTGTAATTACTGTATTTACGAATTTAGCACCAAAATATCACAATATATTGAAAACACTGACTGCAAAAATGGCTTGGATAATCCAGAAGCTTAGATAAGCGAAGCTTGGATAAATGAGACTCTACTGTAGTTCCTTTAGCTCCCTTGACTCCCCCTTTTTCTTACACCTCCATCAATTTATTTTATTTTTCTATCTCAATCCCCTTATTATTTTCAAAATCTTCTCACTTAACTTATCAGGCTTCCACTGCAGCCCGGAACCATAACCTTTCAGACTGCGTTCCCAACCGGTCCCTGTACGAAGGACACGCGACGCCATTGGCTGCTTGGTCGGTGTCGAGCGCTCTCATTGGCTGATAGCGGCAGGTGTAGGAGGGGAGATGCGGCTGCAACGCTCGAAGTTGAAGGGAAGAACGGTCACTATGGAAACGGGGCCTAGTGCCGACCTCTGCAGCCTGGATCCCGGGCCTGTAGGCCTCAGCCGTTCGTGGGCCGGATGCGAGGGATTTCTGCCGCCTTTGCCGCGCTCGGGGCCCTAAGGAATTGGGTAGGCGCCGGGCTGCTTCGGAGGGTGGGCCCGAAATGCATATGTAGAGGCATTGAAAGCGATATAATGTCGCGTAATAGCTTGGGCGTGGAGTTAGGATTTAGGAGGCCTCTTCGGCCATGAAATGCATTGGAGGGGCCTTTCTCCTTCACAGGCCTCCTTTACGTGTTTGTAGCCACCTTGAGTCCTGCTGCTGCTGCTGTTGTTGTTGCTGTTGTTATTGTTCTTGTTGTTGTTAAATAATAATACAGTAGAGTCTCACTTATCCAACATAAACGGGCCGGCAGAACGTTGGATAAGCGAATATGTTGGATAACAAGGAGAGATTAAGGAGAAGCCTATTAAACACCAAATTAAGTTATGATTTTACAAATTAAGCACCAAAACATCATGATATACAACAAATTTGACAGAAAAAGTAGTTCAATACACAGTAATGCTATGTAGTAATTATTGTATTTACGAATTTAGCACCAAAATATCACGATATATTGAAAACATTGACTACAAAAATGCGTTGGATAATCCAGAACGTTGGATAAGCGAGTGTTGGATAAGTGAGACTCTACTGTAATTTGGAATAATAGAATCCCAGAGTTGGAAGAGACCTCGTGGGCCATCCAGCCCAACCCCATTCTGCCAAGAAGCAGGAAATCACATTCAAAGCCCCCCCGACAGATGGCCATCCAGCCTCTGCTTAAAAGCCTTCAAAGAAGGAGCTGCCACCACACTCCGAGGCAGAGAGTTCCACTGCTGGACAGCTCTCACAGTTACAAAGTTCTTCATAATAATAATAATAAAACTTTATTTATGCCCCGCCACCATCTTCCTGCGGGGACTCGGGGCGGCTTACATTGTTAGAAAAGTAACAACACAAATACATTAGCACAATATACGCAGGTTAAAACGCAATAAGGTAATAAAACAAAGTTAAAACAAAAGTTAATACAACAATAATAATATCAAACAACCACCAATACAATTCAGTCAACTTCATAGGTGGGGGGACTGCAGCAGCAATATAAAGATACATGAGAGCCTCACTTATCCAAGCTAAACGGGCCGGCAGAACGTTGGATAAGCAAATATGTTGGATAATAAGGAGGCATTAAGGAAAAGCCTATTAAACATCAAATTAGATTATGCGTTTACAAATGAAGCACCAAAACATTATGTTATACAACAAATTTGACAGAAAAAGTAGTTCAATACGCAGTAATGTTATGTAGTAATTACTGTATTTACAAATTTAGCACCAAAATATCACGATATATTGAAAACATTGACTACAAAAATGCGTTGGATAATCCAGAATGTTGGATGAGTGAGTGTTGGATAAGTGAGACTCTAATGTAATATCAAACAACCACCAATACAATTTATTCAACTTCATAGGTGCGGGGACTGCAGCAGCAATATAAAGATAGAATCATTAGATTAAAATACCCAGATAAGAGGGACCTAGTAAAATTCAGAATAGAATTATAATGAGGCTGGTCATCCAATGGCTGTCTCTCCAAAGGCTAATGTTCAGATGGAACGTTTATTACAGGCATGGACAAACTTCGGCCCTCCTGTAGGGTGTTAAGAATTATGGGAGTTGTAGTCCAAAACACCTGGGGGCTGAAGTTTGCTCATGCCTGGTTTATTTATATCCCTCCACTGTCTCCCTTACGGCAATGGTTCTCGACATATAGGACCTCAGATGTTTTGGCCTTCAACTCCCAGAAATCCTAACAGCTGGTAAACTGGCTTGGATTCCTGGGAGTTGTAGGTCAAAACATCTGGGGACCCACAGGTCGAGAACCACTGCCTTAAGGGAGACAGTGGAGGGATATAAATAAACCAGGTATGGGCAAACTTCGGCCCTCCAGGTGTTTTGGACAACACTCTGCAGATAGGCTTTTCTTTCAGCCATGGTTCAGGCTCTTCCTTTTGTCAGGACAGAACAAACAAAGCCTGGTCCCCTCTATTTTGTGATTCAGAATATGGGTGACTCTGTATTTCTCAGGAGGAAATGTTGTCTTTGTTTCCTGGCAGTCCTCTTACCATGCCTCCTGGGAAGCCAGGGAATAGAGACTCCTTGATCCTGCAGTGCGAGTGGGCGATGTGCAGTTTTGTGGCCTCGCAGATGGAAGAGTTCTGTGAACATGTGTCAAAGCACCTGAAGCAGCACCTTCATGGCGAAGACGAGGAAGATGACATGGATTCACTTGGTAAGGAGCACCGAGTACAAATTCAACTGACCCTAAAGTTATTTTTTAATCTACGTTGTGCTGTTACTAAAACTTTTTGACATCCTCCCCCCCCCCCCCCCAAAAAAAAAAATGTTGTGCCTGTTGGCTAAACATTGGTAACGGCTTACTTGGTATCCAAACAGAAGCTGACTTATCATTATAATTTTATAGTTATTGGAACTAGGCAGAAAGGCCTGGTAATGATTTTATGTAGGCAATGAATACAAGGAAGCTCTGAGCAGCTTAGAAAATGGTGATGTTTCAGAAAGTGATAAGGAAGAAAATACAGGCTTGCATATATTTTTGGAAGCTCAGATCCCAGTCATATTTTTAAGGTATTTGAAATTTTAGGCCTGGGAGCAGTGAGAGAAGATCCAGATATTCTTGTTTTAACAATACCTCACAAAAGCTGTCACATTATAGAGACATTTTGAAATAAGTTTGAGTTTTGATGTATGTATTTTATTGGGTGTATTTTATGCTGATTTGTTTTGACTTTGTTGTACCCTACCTTGAGCAGTTGGGAGAGGTGGATGACAAATAATAATAATAATAATAATAATAATAATAATAATTATCATCATCATCATCATCATCATCATCATTCTTTGACCCACCCATAAGCCCCAGCTTCTCACCAAAATGCAATTTACTTTTTTCTTCTTTTTTCCCTCCCATTTCAGAAGAATACTCTTGCCTTTGGCAGGAGTGTGGGTTCTGTTCTCCAGAAAGTCCTGCGGAGCTGGTCCGCCACGTTTACTTCCACTGTTATCACACTAAATTGAAGCAGTGGGGCCTGCAAGCCTTGCAAAGCCAGTCAGACCTGAACCCCTGCCAGCTGGACTTCCAGAGCCGGAACATCATCCCTGAAATTCAGGAGAACTTCCTCTGCCTCTGGGAGTATTGTGAGGTAAGCATTTTGTCTGATGTGGTCGTTTAGTAGTAATAATAATAGTAATAAAGATTTGCATTGGTTGGGAGAGGTTATAGACAGCTTCTATGGACAATGCAGTGGATTTTACAAACATACCAAACATCTTTTTTCAGGCCAGTAAAAATCTGTATAGAATTACTTTATCTGTAGAAACAGTTTCAGTCTGTACAATTTGTACTATAATTCAGACACCCATGGGGGATGGTTTTTTTCCAAACAGAGGGGAAACAAGCATTAAATATTTTTTTTCTGAACACATTTATCCAACTTTTTAAAGACACAGAATGGCCTGGCCCTGTTTCAGTATTGCTTCCTTTCTACATCAGTAATGGATTGGAATTTTCAGTTATTTACAGTAGGTACTTTTTTGAGTGACACTGAGATTCACGGGAATCTAATTCCTTTTGAAGAACCATTTTATCTGTAGGCCATAGGACAAATACAAGTTCCCTGGGGAACTTTCAAAATGGATTTGTTTGTTTGTCGTCATGGTGCACTAGGAGAATATCCCAATTTCTTTGTTTTCCCATCAAGCTAGCGTTCGATAACCCTGAGTGGTTCTACCGGCATGTGGAGGACCACAGTTTCTGCACAGAGTACAAGGCCATTGGAAAAGAAAATCACATGGTGTTCTGCGGTTGGAAAGGTAGGGATTAAAACTGATATGGAAAACCTCTGGGGTTTTGAGATAAGGAAGTTGTGGGAAGTGTCATTCTAAATGTGTGTGTTGGAAGTGTGCCCTGAAAGCTATATGCAGACCCTCAACCTCACTCTTCAGAAGCCTGACATTTTCCTAAAACAAAATATGTGAAAAAAATGGAGTTTAAATATTAAATCCTATTAAATGTTATGCATGACTATCATACTGCAGATAATACCACTTTATTCAGAATTTAAGTTGAAGAGCTGCCCTGTACATTCCCTGTACATAAAATAAATTTGGTGGAAGGGATCAAACTGAATTATTTTTCATGAGTGTCTTTTGTGCCCCTTAATTTATTTATTTACAGTATTTATATTCTGCCCTTCTCACCCCGAAGGGGACTCAGGGCGGATCACATTATACACACATAGGGCAAACATTCAATGCCCATAAACACATCAAACAGAGACAGACAGACGCAGAGGCAATTTAACCTTCTCCTGAGGGGAAGTTAATGTTGTCATAGATAGTACAGAAAAAGAAAGAAATCCTTGTGTTTGTGAAGAAGCCCTTGAGAAACTTTTTAGGGAATGCTGAAACACACCTGACTCTTCCCTGCTTGGTTCCTGCTTGGTTCTAGACTGCGACTGCACCTTCAAGGGCCGGTGCAAGCTGCGTGAACACCTTCGCAGCCACACACAGGAGAAAGTGGTGGCTTGTCCCACCTGTGGTGGGATGTTCTCCAACAATACCAAGTTCTTTGACCACCTCCGCCGACAGACAGCTTTGGAACGTGAGTACTGGGAGAAGGCCCCTAACCTCCAGGAAAGCCAGGTCTGTGAATATGAGCAGAACAAAGAGCAATGGAGAATGCAGGAAGTTCCTCCTCTTGATCTTTGGAAAAGCCCTTTGAAGGCTCTGTTTTTACCTTCTTGGCCATCTTCACATATAACACTTGCATCCCCATAACAATCCTGTATCTGTGACCATTCTTGTACCCGTTTGCACTTTTTACCTTTGTCAACTTGATATAGACACAGGGTCTATTCCCATCCCAATTTGCACTTCCAAGAATTTGCAGCACTTTATCAGTCACCTCGTGTTTACAATATATATATGGTGCACCTTACTCAGTCTACTTTTACAACCTCTCTGTTTTAGTCCATGTTTTTATTAGTTCTTGTCATTTGTTTTTATTGGCTAATGTTTAAATTTTTATAATTTTGCATGTCTTTTGTCTATTGTTGTGTTTTATATTGCTATTGTTTTTATTCGGGCTTGGCCCCATGTAAGCCGCCCTGAGTCCCCTTTGGGGAGATAGAGGCGGGGTATAAAAATAAAGTTATTATTATTATTATTTCTATTTCCTGTATCTCATAGTGTTCCTTTTGAATTATTTTGATATTCTTGGAAGTACTGACCATATGTCTTTCAAACTTAAGGTATTTTTCCTCACCTTTTAGCTTCATGTCTAGAGTTCATACAATGCAAAAACAGACCATGGCATATCAGATCCCAAACAAAAGCTAAGAACATTTCCAAAGGGTTGAGTGATGTAGCTCATAGCTGTTGATCTTTTGTGCTGTGCCCGCTTCACCTTCCCCTGTTGCCCACAGAACAGCGTTTCCAGTGCTCGCACTGCTCCAAGAGGTTTGCCACAGAGAGGTTGTTGCGGGATCACATGAGGAACCACGGTAAGCGTGGGTTAAGAGAGGCCCCTTCCTGTGGCCCAGGCTGCTCCCAGTTCCTAGCCGTGACCTCTCCTCTCCTGTCTCCTGCGCAGTCAACCACTACAAGTGCCCGTTGTGTGACATGACCTGCCCTCTGCCCTCCTCCCTGCGCAACCACATCCGCTTCCGGCACAGCGAGGAGCGGCCCTTCAAGTGCAGTTACTGCGACCACAGGTAAACCGGGGCCGGGCCGAAGGAGGTGACCTCTCAGTGGGTAGCAAGGAGTCCCTTTGATTAGAGTGTCATATTGGGATGCAGAGTTTGCAGAAATTGGGCAAGTCTTTTTGGCGGGACGAGCTTTCTATCTCAAGACAGAGAGCCAAAGCAGTCCTTGTATACTTTTAGGGTGAAAAAAAATTCCAGCTGGTCTGTAATTATGAAAAGACTTGACCATATTTCTTTCAACTTCTAACTGTTGCAAACTATCCTAAACTACTGTTGGACTAGGAAAATGTGAAGTGAATTTCACAAAGTTAGAATGGGTTAGGAGGAAGGAGGTCAAAGGAGCAAGAAGAAGTGAAGGAATGTGGATAGATGGATATGGTGTTGCTAAAGTGTTGCCAAGATGAAGTATATAGATTTGGGTAAGAGTTCAAAAGAGATCGGGCTGACCTGAGAGGCGATGGGAGTGGGAAGAAGAATAAGCAGAATGAGCAGGAATTGTTTACAGAATAAAAAGGAAAACAAAAGGATTGTTTGGGAATACAAACAGAACAGAAAAGAGACACAGAGGTGCTAAGATGTGAGAAGGAAAATTACAGACATACAGAAAAAAGGGGAAAGGAATGTATGATTTCATGCGTACACACGCGCTTGTTTGTGTCAATTTGAGACTATAAAACCCATGATTCAGAGACAGTCAAATGTGGCACTTACTTGATTTGATAGTAGACCACCCCTTAGTTGTTCTGCAGAATTAAACTATTTTTATCTTCTCGTTTCTAGTCTTTGAATTGGGAAATAAAAGGCTAGAGATATTGGGGCACTGTGCATCAACATGACTGTTCCAATGCAGGAATGTTAGGACTGTTGTGTGTTGTGTGCTCCTTCCAGCTGTAAGAATCTCATTGATTTACGGAAACACTTGGATACGCACAGCAAAGAGCCCGCTTACCGCTGCGAGTTTGAATCCTGCAGCTTCAGCGCCCGGTCCCTCTGCTCCATCAAGCTGCACTACAAGAAAGTCCACGAGGTAAGAAAAGAGTCATGGAATCCAAGGGCTGATCCCCAAAAGAGCACAAAATAATGTTAGGATGTGGGAGTCATCTTGTAAAATACATGCAAACAAAAGTAGATAGATTCATACATACATATATTGACTTTTATTTATATATATAAACCTATTTTTATAATGCTTTCATTCAAGTCTGTCTTATGGGCCATAATGTCTGAAAGTTGGTTTTAAAAACAAAACTATGATACTCCAAGTCTCAGCTGCTGAGTTTCATACCCTGGGCCTGTTTCCCTCTGTGTTTTGCCAGCTTATTGCTGGGATCCATCTGTTTGTTGACCTGAGAGCCTGAACCTGGTGCACAAAAGGGTGGGTTTTTTAATTCATGCCTTTGCTTTTACCTCTTTTTCAATGTCAGGGTGACTCTGAGCCCCGCTACAAATGCCACGTCTGCGGCAAATGCTTCACCCGCGGGAACAACCTTACGGTGCATCTGAGGAAAAAGCATCAGTTCAAATGGCCCTCAGGGCACCCTCGCTTCAGGTACCTGGATTGGAGGCTGGGCTGGAATACCCTTCCTCATTTTGCACTAATTGCATAAAATCATTTCAAAATGAACTCTTTGAAAGCATATTTCTATAAAACAGGGGCTTGGCATTTGTAGATACTTTTTGGTTGCATTTCCTGTATCCTTTTATCAGCGTAGCCAGCATTGACGTATGAAAGGAGTTGTAGTTTCTCAAGGTCTGCTGGGCCATTGTTTTTCCCACAGTGGTTTTAAAGGGATTAAGAAATTTCCATGAAATCACCATTTGTTCTGTGTTCTCAGCAGAAGCATTAGATGGAGCAGTTGAGTGTTTTCAGTAAATCTTTTGACAGTAGTGTCACCCCTTTCAATGAGGCAGAGAATTAATTTTACCTTTGCTGTAGCTAAGTGCGTTAAAGCGCTGAGCTGCTGAACTTGCAGACCGAAAGGTCCCAGGTTCAAATCCCGGGAGCGGCTTGAGCACCTGCTGTTAGCTCCAGCTCCTGCCAACCTAGCAGTTCGAAAACATGCTAGTGTGAGTAGATCAATAGGTACTGTTCCGGTGGGAAGGTAACGGCGCTCCATGCAGTCATGCCGGCCACATGACCTTGGAGGTGTCTACGGACAACGCCGGCTCTTCGGCTTAGAAATTGAGATGAGCACCAACCCCCGGAGTCAGACATGACTGGACTTAATGTCAGGGGAAACCTTTACCTTTACCTTGCTGTAGGGGACTGTGTAGAGCATCTATAATATTTCCCTACCTTTTGGTGAGATTTCTACTTCAAGAATAGGTGGAATTGTTCAGAGGGACCTTTCTTTTCCCTTAGTCTGGTGCTGACAATTTAGTCCTTGCTAATCCAGTTTGTTATTGTTGTTATTATTATTATTTTATTTGTTGCATCATAGATTTTTGAACATCTCTCACAGAGGATAGGGAACCATTGATCACTTATAGAGTGGCTAAGTTTTGTGTGGCAGCTATAGCAATAAAGAGGCAGATTGCAGATGATTTAAGCGGATAATGTTTTAACTTACTCACCCTGGCAATTGTTTATCACTCTAAAGCCGCTCTTCATAGTACAATAATTGCTCCCTTCACGATTTCATCCAGGTACAAGGAACACGAGGACGGCTACATGCGGCTGCAGCTGGTGCGCTACGAAAGCGTGGAGCTCACGGAGCAGCTGCTGAAAGACCGGGAAAAGCAAGGAGAGATGCTAGAGGAGGAGGCTGCTCAATGCATGGTGCTGGCGGGGGCCGAGGGCAACCTGCAGGGCATTATCCTCGAACCGTCGTCGGCAGAAGAGGAAGCCGAGGTGGAGGACTTGCACATGGATATGCCTCCGCAGCAAGACGGTGACGATGATGCCTCCTCCCCAGACCGTGAGCACAGCGCACCACCGAGCCCCATCATCCGCGTGGTGAGCCGTACCAACGAGCTTGGGGAAAATGAGACCGTCTACTATGTCCTCGCCAACACTTCCTCTGAGAGCCGGGCGGTAGGGCCAGCCCTGGGATCGGCCCCCGAGCCAGAAGAGAACGTCATGGACAGGCTCCAGAAGACAGCAGAGGAGCTGGGCATTCAGATTGTGTGAGGCTCTTCTCATCCACATCAGGCCCTTTGCTCCTTGTTCTTTGGGTTCCTTTGGTTACTGGTGCTACCTAGGAAAGCGAGGAAGGGGCTTTGCTTTTGCAAGACAGCACTCCATGGATCCCAAGCTCCACATAAGGTTTCCTTCCATATCTCTGTTTACACCTTTTAATGCAGCCATGGACAAACAGCCAGTATTGTGGGAGTTGAAGTCCAAAACACCTCGAAGGCCAGAGTTTGCCCATGCCTGCTTTAATGGTAGAGAGGAAAAAGAAGGCCCAATTCTAATGGTGCTCAGTGTGGAAAGCAAGGACCGGTTCTCCAGTCAGAGATGTTGAGGTAACTTGTTGCAGCCAACGGTGCTGAGGAACATAAAACATCAAGATTGTGTTGACGTGTTGGGAATATCTCCCCATTGCCAGAAAGAGTTTTTGCTTCCTGCCACATCTCCTTCCTTGCCTTAAACTCCACAGTCAGAAATGCTTCCTCCTCCTCGGGTCCATTCCTAAACACCCCTGACTCTGCTTTAGAGTTTTTAAAATCTTTTAGCTAATCTCTGACTGGTTCTGCATCTTTCATGCTCTTTGAACAACTGACGTCCCAAGATACGAGTTTGAACCCTGGCATCTCTTGTCTCTGAGGGCAAAGGACACGGGTCTTTGGCAGTCTATTTTTTTTCCCATGCCACAGCTTGTTGCTTCCTTGCTGTTTTTGCTTTGTTGTGGCTAGATTGCCTCCCTGCTCCCTCAAGATGGAGGGGAAGAAAGGACCTTAATACTTGCCAATGGGGTTTTCCCCCACATTGGGGGGGCCTCCACTTCCTGCCTTGAAAAGTTTGTGCTAACATAAAATGACAATAAAATAGCAAACTACAACGGGACCCTGAGTGTGATGATTTTTTTTTATTTATTTATTTGCAATTTCTCCCAGAGGCAGATTTCTTTTGGGCAAAATTGGAGATGGGCTTTGTAGTTTTCTGATGAATGGTTCTTCTGAAATCCCTCTCAAAGAGGATGGGATTGAAGCAGTCCTTCCTTGGCATTATATAACTTGAATAATTTGCTCTGCAGAACTGGGGGAAGTTGCTTTTGTGGATGCCCTGTCATTGGATCCACAGATACCTTCACAATTTCTACCTTCACAAGTTATGCCTGCAAACATGTATTATGCATCTGTTTAAAGTCTCCCTGATGTAGATGCTTTGGTTGCCAGTTCTGTTGTGCTTTTAAGGTATTTAAGTGTCTCAGTGTGTTAAAGCGCTGAGCTGCTGAACTTGCAGACCGAAAGGTCCCAGGTTCAAATCCCGGAAGCGGAGTGAGCGCCCGCTGTTGCTCCAGCTCCTGCCAACCTAGCAGTTCGAAAACATGCCAATGTGAGTAGATCAATAGGTACCGCTCCGGCGGGAAGGTAACGGCGCTCCATGCAGTCATGCCGGCCAAATGACCTTGGAGGTGTCTACTGACAACGCCGGCTCTTTGGCTTAGAAATGGAGATGAGCACCAACCCACAGAGTCAGACATGACTGGACTTAACATCAGGGGAAACCTTTACCTTTACCTTAAGTGTCTTTAAAATGCTCTAAGGCAGAAAAAAGGAGGTAAAGAGAGAGAAAAGATGAAAAAAAGGAATGTAGCAACACTTATTTATTTATTATTTGCTACATTTATATCCTGCTCTTCTCACCCTGAAGGGAACTCAGAGCGGCTTACAAATTAAATTTACATACAATATTATATTATTAGCATAGTACAATACTGGCAATAAATTACTATATTGTACTATATCAATATATGGTAATATTATTAGTAATATTACATGTAAAATACAATATATAATTAATATTATTATATTGTATTATTAGTACAGTAGAGTCTCACTTATCCAAGCGCATGATGATGATGATGATGATGATAAATTATCATAATTATTTGCTTTTCTTCGTCTCTAAGAGTCCCATTTAATTTATATATATATATATATATAATTATTATTGTTATTGTTGTTCTTTTTCTTACTTAACCACTTTACCACTTCTTTCAGATACAGAATGAAGAAGGGATTTCATATCACACAATCTGCTAAAATGAAAACCCATTTGTCTGAAAGGTGCTGCTACATTTCTTTATTCCCTCTCCCTCCTTTTTATATTGCAAAGAACTTAACACAGCCATATCTTGGAAGCTAAATGTATAAGATGTCTGCATTGGGCCTCATCCGTCTTATTTGTTTGCTCCTCTCCGAATGCTCCTAGATGCTGCCAAGGTTTTGAGGTTGTTTCTGGGTTTTTCTTCTTCCTATCCTAGCTGAGCCTTGCATTATCTCATTATCTGGCCCTTTGCGGAGCACATCTTACAAGGAAAAGCCCTTCTGTTCCAGAGGGGACCCCAGGTCGCCTTCTCTGGAACCTTTTGTATGGTCTGATGTAGCCTCACAACAATCCTGCCATGCAGCTATGGTTTCCTTCAAAGCCATTTGTTTCCATGTGCTAAACTCTATGCAGAGTATATATATGATTTGTTTCAAAGGGACATTGTTCCCCAAAGGTATGGGCCCCCAAAGTGTGATGGGTCCCGGGAACTGATTCTGTTTGGATTCTAGCAATCTTGGGTCAGGTCTAAAATATTATCTGAGAAGGAATGCAAGACTACATGTCTTTATATTCCCCCTTTGCCTCCAAAATAGTCTCCAAAATCTTGGTTGGAATAGTGACATCTATTTCTCTAAGATTGTTCAGCATGCATATGTTGTTGTCGTGGTTGAGATAGTGACATCTATTTCTCTAAGATTGTTCAGCACACATGTTGTTGTTGTGGTTGAGATAGTGACATCTATTTCTCTAAGATTGTTCAGCACGCATATGTTGTTGTCGTAGTTGAGATAGTGACATCTATTTCACTAAGATTGTTCGGCACGCATATGTTGTTGTTGTTGTGGTTGAGATAGTGACATCTATATCTCTAAGATTGTTCAGCACGCGTATACTGTTGTTTTCTTGGTTGAGATAGTGATATCTATTTCTCTAAGATAGTTCAGCACGCATATGTTGTTGTTGTTTCTGTGGTTGAGATAGTGACATCTATTTCTTTAAGAAAGTTCACGCATATGTTGTTGTTGTCGTTGTGGTTGAGATAGTGACATCTAGTTCTCTAAGATTGTTCAGCACACATGTTGTTGTCTTGGTTGAGATAGTGACATCTATTTCTCAAAGATTGTTCAGCACGCATATGTTGTTGTCGTAGTTGAGATAGTGACATCTATTTCTCTAAGATTGTTCAGCACTCATATGTTGTTGTTGTGGTTGAGATAGTGACATCTATTTCTCTAAGATTGTTCAGCATGCATATGTTGTTG